>NC_079165.1:48837068-49044568 GCF_947568905.1 Ostrea edulis | reverse complement strand
TTATTTTATTCCTATAAAAACACACAATGGAAAGTAATCCATGGGAAACCAATTAACTGACACCTACCTACCTGTGTAATTATGAGGCTACCAACCTGGACAACTACCATTGCTGGTGACTTCAATATAGCCATTATAAAAACAATATATTATTTACTCAGTGGACCAATAATTGATTTCAAAATAAGTGATATTTCAATATAAGCGATTTCAATTTAACCGATATTTTAATGCAAAGAAAATAAGAGACTGAGACTGGGGATTTTGTTTTACTTCAAAATATGTGACTTCAATATAAGTGGAGTAAGCTGTATATATATACAGTTTAGAACATTTTATGTAGTGCTATATTGCTTAGAATTAAGAAGGAATGCTACCATTTTATGCAGTGCTGTATGTTGTATTGTCAGAATTTTTAAAATGAATATAATAATAATAATAATCAAAGGCCTGAGAATCGACTCGCTCTTCATTGTCAACTGGAATAGGTAATCTTGAAGGAGCAAGATAGTAGTAATCAAGGATGGCGAACACTGTGTAAGGTGACTAAATTTGACTAAGTCATGACCACTGCCATTTAAATTACATGTACATATCCAACATGGATGTAAAGAGTAATTGCTAACTGATGATTGTGCTAAACAATCCATGATGTGCAAATGCTAAGAATTGGAGGAAAATCATTATGTAGTCATATAGTACTTTATATCACAACAGAAAAACCCTCAAATAAGCACCACAATGGTTGTAAGAAGATACCATCCAACAAAAAAGTTTAGCAAATCAATTCCTTGAGCTTATAAACTTTAGTCAATGTTACAATGACTATGCAGTTGACATTTATAAGAAACATCACTGTTTTTACTGTACTGACTATCTGTGCATATTTTGAGAGTTTATTCATCAACTAGTCATAAAATGCTACCATCAAAACAATAAAGAAAACAAGAAATGTTTGTAAAACAATACAAACATACAACAATACCCCCACTCCCAACGTGGTGCAAAATTGTAAACGGTTATACACATGCATCATTTAATTGATAATAATACCAAACTAATGCAAGTCAAGATGTTGAGAGGACAATATCTTCCTATGTCCAGAATTGACTGACCCTTGGCCTTTGACCATGTGACCTAAAATAGATAGGAGTAATCTATTCCATAGGATGTACCAGTGTACCAAGTTTGGTGTCTGAAGTCAAGCTACTGATTCTTGAAATATAGGAGACAATATATTACTATGTCCAGTTTGACCCTTGATCTTTACCCATGTGACCTCAAATCAATAGGGGTCATCTACTCCTTATGATGTACCAGTGTACCAAGTTTGATGTCCGTCAACCAAAGAGTTCTCGAGATATTGAGTGGATAGTATATTCCTATGTCCATTTTGACCCTTGACCTTTAACCATATGACCTTAGAATCATAAGGGGTCATCTACTCCTTATGATGTACCAGTGTACCAAGTTTGATGTCTGTCAAGCAAAGGGTCCTCAAGATATTAAATGGACAGCATATTCCTATGACGTCCAGAGTGGACTGACTTTTCACCTTTTGACCTAAAAATCAATAGGGGTCCTCTTCTACTCATAACCAACCAACATTTGAAATATCCTAACAATCAAGTGAATGGTTTCCAAGATATTGAGCGAACATGTGGTTTGACGACCGACAAGTGCAAAGCACCCACCCACCCTCCTCTATTCTTTGAAAGGGGGCGTATGTAATTGTTTACAAAATCTCATATATATAGTAACATGAATTTAGAAATATGGCTGAAATGGGTTTCCGTACTTCGGAAAAACGTAAATACTGACTATCACATTGACATTAATGGGCTTCCATAATTCTAGAAAATACTACAATCGGAATAATGCATTATGCTTATTAATTTACACTGGTATTTAACCAAATATAATACGCACTTTTTAATTCTTTTTTTTTAATGTGAAGGGACACATTATACATACTACTAAAGGTTTTTGACTCATTTTGTTTTAGTCAATGCAATGTGCACTTATAATTTTTCGCCGCGTTGTTTACCTATCTAAAAGCGTAAAATTGTTGTTTTTTTTAAATTATCTTACACCCTGTAACTAATCATTATGAAACAGCCAATTAAAATTTCATTGTGCAATTTTTAAAACTGCCATGATATTATAATACCGTGACTAGCACATGTTTTGTGTACATGTCCTTTGTCACTAGAGTTTGTCAGATTTCTGCATGTTGCACGTTTTTCATGGGTCTGGGAATATGCGATTACTTTTGAGTTTTAACTTCCCTTTTGCAGTAAACGACTGATGTACTTACCCATCTAAATGCGGCAAAATTTTAAAGGGTTATGTTTGAATTCTTCATTTAGTACCAATTAAATTACTGGCTTTGATTATTGTTATGTTTATAATTACCGAGGGGGGTCGTTATATTGCACCTTGGTACGTCATTTTTCGAAGCTTGGAAAACTTTAAACAAAGAAAATATCGAATCTGTTAAAACTTTATTGCTACGAACTCTCATGCTTTGCTGAAATTAACATTATTTCCCCGAAAATACTGCTATGTAGAGTGTATAAGGACAAGATTGCCGTTTTCTTAAAAAACAAATTTGCTGCACTGTATACAAATTCTAGTGCATGCTATTTTGAGAACCTGCATTATTTTCACAAAGATTTCTCGTGAAGCTAAATGTGTAAATGCGATTGTACACACGAACAATGGTATTTCCACAATTTACAGGCCCCAAAACTTGGCAAAAGGGTATCATCGTATTAAATATATTCTGCAAAATACGGTAAATCACCATAAATGTGATTATCTATATCTGACTGTGGTTCCAAAAGTTGTCATAGCCGAGGGGTGGTGATGGGGATAAGCTCCCTTTGTCTATAAAATGCTCCTCATGGCGTGCGCCTCTAATAGCCTCTGACAACCAAGTCCAGCTCCTAGCCTGCTCGTGTGGTTTGCATCAAGCCCGGCGGAACTGCTACTACTGATAGGAGAAGGGGTGAAGGCAGGTTACCTGGCGTCTGAAAACCAGTGCTTTGGGTAGATGGGGCTCATCAGTCTGGGAGGACAGCTCATCTAAGAGAAGGAAAACTCTTATTCCAAACCTCTGCTGCCTTGCGGCCATACCCACTTATGGGAAAGGCTAGGTGAAGGAAATCACTGATATAAAACCAATGGGCGGACTGTGCTCAATATCCAGGGATGGAAAGCAGTCTAGGAAGGAAACTCCAAAATTAAACCACCTTTCCTCGAGGTTATTAGAGGTTTGCACAGGGCCAACAACCCTACCTATAAAAAAAAGTCAAGTTACAGAAGCATCAACGACAAACCAAAACCAACATAACCTGGGCCAAATTGGGCCTACTTCAAGAGGAACTATGATGCTGTGCAATGAAACCCGAAAGGAAGCTGCAGGGCTGACTCCCTTTCTGACACCCAGGAAAACCATCAGACTCGCTACTTGGAACATCAGAACAATGTATGAAGCAGGAAGAACAGCACAAGTAGCAAAGGAGATGAAGCACTACGACATTTGTCTCCTAGGACTGAGTGAGACGAGGTGGCTACAGACAGGACAGTTGAGGCTGACTACCGGAGAAACATTGTTGTATTCAGGACACACCACGGAGGGAGCCCCTCACACCGAAGGTGTAGGCCTGATGTTATCCCCGGAGGCACAACGCGCTCTTATCGGATGGGAACCTATCAACTCACGGATAATAACAGCTAAGTTCAGCACCAAGAAAAGCAAGTTCAAATTGAACATCATCCAGTGTTATGCCCCCACCAACAATACTGATGACGAAAAGAAAAACGCCTTTTACCAGCAACTACAGGCAGTCTTGGATACAGCAGGGAAGAAAGATATGACAATACTTATGGGCGACTTCAATGCAAAGATTGGAGCTGATAACACTGGCTACAATGAAGTCATGGGCACACAAGGACTGGGCTACATGAACGAGAATGGCGAGAGATTTGCAGACCTATGCTCCCTTAACCAGCTTGTAATAGGAGGAAGCATTTTCCCTCATAAACGGATTCACAAGGCCACATGGAGATCCCCTGATCATTTTACAGAAAATCAGATCGACCATATTTGCATCAGCAAGAAATTTTGAAGAGCATGGAAAGATGTCAGGGTGATGAGAGGAGCAGACATTTCATCAGACCACCATCTGCTGATGACGGCAGTAAGACTACGTCTCAAAAAGTTTAAAAACACGACAAACATGAGGACAAGGTACAACGTGAGTGTCCTCAAAACAAAGGAAGTGAGGACAGCATTCCACCTCAGCCTGTCCAACAGATTCCAGCCGCTAAAAGACCAGCTAAAAAACAATTATACCAACATCGAGACCCAGTGGCAGCACATCAAGAAAGTGTGGTGAGACACATGTGAAGAAGTTCTCGGCAGAAGAAAGACTCAACACAAAGAGTGGATATTTGTTGATACCAAGAGGAAACTGGAGGCGAGGAAGGAAAAGAAAGCAGCACTGAACACAAGCCGGACAAGAGCAGCGAAGGCAAAAGCTCAAGAGGACTACACAGCCACAGATAAAGAAGTCAAGAAAAGCATCAGGAAAGATAAACGGGATCATATAGACAATCTGGCCAAACAAGCTGAAGAAGCAGTGGGACAGGGAAACTTGAGAGAACTGTATATGGTCACAAAGAAGCTCTCCAACAAGTTCCAGCAGACAGACAAGCCAGTGAAGGACAAGAACGGGAACCCTCTCACAACAACAGAAGAACAATTGAAGAGATGGGTAGAACACTTTGGAGAGCTATTAAATAGACTAACACCAGATATGCCTCCAGACATACAACCAGCCAATGCAGACCTCCCGATTGACTGCGACAAGCCAACAAAGACAGAGATCAGGAGAGCAATTACCACACTTACGAATGGAAAAGCAGCAGGGCCTGACGAGATACCAGCGGAAGCCATCAAAGCTGATACAGAGACAGCTGTTAACATCTTGCACAACCTCTTCAAGAAGATCTGGGAGGAAGAGAACATCCCAGAGGAATGGAAAGAAGGCATCCTCATTAAGCTACCAAAGAAGGGTGATCTGAGGGACTGCAGTAACTACCGGGGAATTATGCTCCTGTCAGTGCCTGGCAAGGTCCTCAACAGGATCCTTCTCGAGAGGACGAAAGAGGCAGTGGACCCAAAGCTCCATGACCAGCAGGCTGGTTTTAGACGCAACAGATCATGTGCTGACCAGATAGCCAGTCTGCGCATCATCATCGAACAATGACTGGAGTGGAAGTCACCCCTCTATATCAAATTCATCGACTACGAGAAAGCGTTCGACAGCGTGGACCGTGAGACACTGTGGAAGATACTGAGACACTATGGAGTACCCGAGAAGCTCGTCTCCCTGATCCGTAACACCTACCAAGGCATGACATGCAGGGTTACCCATGCTGGTCAGATGTCAGAGAGTTTTGAGGTCAAGACAGGAGTTCGACAAGGATGTTTGCTGTCACCATTCCTCTTCCTCTTGGTTATTGACTGGATCATGAGGACTACCACATCAGGCAGGAATAATGGTATACAGTGGACACTCCTGACGCAACTCGACGATCTAGACTTTGCCGATGACCTGGCTCTCCTTTCGCACAACCACAGTCAGATGCAGGACAAAACAACTCACCTTGTAACAACATCAGTAGGAACGGGACTCAAGATCAACTTGAAGAAAACAGAATTGATGAAGATCAACACCACTGTCCAATTACCAGTCACAGTTGGTGGTGAGCCCATCAAAGAAGTTGAGTCTTTCATCTACCTGGGGAGTGTGATGGATAGACAGGGTGGCACAGACCACGACATCAAGTCAAGAATCGGCAAGGCACGAGCAGCGTTTACCATGCTAAAGAACATATGGGCCTCAAAGAACATCCACATTACTACCAAACTGCGGATCCTCAACTCCAATGTTAAGTCCGTCTTGCTGTATGGAGCAGAGACATGGAGAATGACCAAAACAACCCTGCAGAAGATCCAGACATTTTACAACACCTGTCTCAGGCGCATCTTCAACATCCGATGGCCTGAAAAGATCACAAATGAAGAACTATGGAAGAGAGCAGGGCAGGAACCCATAGACATACAAATCAGACGTAGGAAGTGGGGCTGGATTGGACACACCCTAAGGAAGCCACCTTCCAGCACCACACGCCAGGCCCTGACCTGGAACCCACAGGGCAAGAGAAAGAGGGGACGTCCAAGAAACACCTGGAGGCGTGACTCAGAAGTAGAATTAAAAGCGCAGGACATGACCTGGCATGACACCGCAAAAGCAGCCCAGAATCGTGTTCGTTGGAGGACTGTCGTCGATGGCCTATGTTCCTCACGAAACGACAGGCCTAAGTAAGTAAGTATATCTGACTGCAGAAAAGACTTAAAAGAGAAAACATAACAAACTGAATGTGTGTTACTCGCATCACGACGATGGTGAAGATTCAAAGTGCAGACTGCCCAGTAGGGGCCCTGCTACACTACTTGTATCACCCCGATAGATTCCCGCAGAAATAGTTACATGGTTTAAGCTTTGACACACTTTCGAAGAGGCCTCGACGGGGAGTATGATCGGTCCTAATATACCAATACCATTTTCAAATATTTACTATGCTTTTCCAACTTAAGAAAGCGAGATATTACTTTCTTCACTATGAACTATTTAATTACAAGTTATTTGTTTCATGTTTACGAATCTATTTTTGTAGTACAATCGCCTGTTGCTTACATCATGTATTCATGCGCACTATGTTTAGTTTCTTTAAACGTATTGAGGGGACTCATTTAAATTACATTGTTATAAGAATGTCAACATACATGTATGATATGTCTTCAAAATTTAATGAAGCTGTTCAAAAAGCAAATGAACGATATTTGAAGATCTTTGTGCGCGGGATTTATTTGCTGTCAGTGTAAGAATAAACAGAAAGTTTGTGATACGCGATAAATCCGCACGTCGTTGATAGCAAGGAGCATCTCGCTTCGCAAGCCGACTCAATAATAATGATTGGTTTTATATAGCACTTTTTCCAGCGTATGCTGCTCAAAGTGCTTTACAATACATTATTACCCCTGCAGACCTTATATCAATCTAGAACTTTCTCAGCTTCCTGGGAAGCATACAGTGCAAGCTGCCATTACAGGCGCTAGAGCACTAACATTTTAACAATATCTTTCACTGTCTATAGCCAGGTACCTCTTTTACACTTGGGTGGAGTGAGGAAATTCATGGAAAGTGCCTTTCCCAAGGACACAACGTTGGCCCTACCGTGGCCAGGACTCGAACCCATGACCTTTCGGTCTCGAGTCTGACAGCCTAACCATTAGGCCACCGATGCACAGAAATGCTGTTTTCACATGTAATCCACATAAGAATGCTTTGATTTTACCTGTAATTCAGAAAAGATATTTGCAAAATTGTAATGCCATATTTTTTGCGGAAGAGTGAAAAAAAATTGTGGAATCATAACATTTTTATTGCGGAAGCGTAATATCAATTTGCGGAAATGTGTTGTGCCAGACTTCAAATAGTCCTTGATTAGAAATCACCAAATCATATCCGATATCGCTGTGAAACCTGCACACATACTTGTACACATTGTGTGTCCATGTTTGTATAAAAAACAGTCAATAGAAGAAAAATAACAACAACAAAAACAGTCAACAGTATATCATACTAGTCTTTAAATTGCTCTTGCATTGTCACATCATTAACTTTAAATACCTTGCATAAACAAACAATTATCTGACACTACATGTGCCAATGCCAGCTGCTCATTTATTCGGCTGTGGTTAACATGATTCCAAACACTCCTAGCTTTTTTCTTTGAAGTATTGTCAAAAACAATCAATGCTCTTGGAAGCTTATAAAATAACCATCCTATCAATATTTACAGAGCCTAATATAAATGTCATGCTTTGTCCATCAAGAGCACTATGATGCCAATGAATGTCTTGCAGCATTTCCCTTACAGACATTTCTAAGGATAGCGAGTTCATGAATCAAATTGTTGATCAATTTATCAATGCACGATATCTACCCTTTCATTTTTTGGATATATAAATTAATATGTACCTTGCTTCTACTGATTGTTTGGTTGTACAAAGTACAGACTGCAAGTAAAATCCCGAGAATCGTGGGTGATTTGGAATACACTAAATGACTGTTATTATTTCTTAATCTTATTTTTAAATTCACCAACTGCATTGGCATTACCACACTTTAAAGGGGCATGGACATAATATGAGATGAAAATTTTCAAATTTTATTTTTCCATTTTTTGTTTACAGTAATTAACTAAAATCAAAGGGATGGGTTTGTATTCCCCACCTGTGTAGATCTGCCAATTGAGCATACATCTGCTCTATATACCTGCATTAATTTGTACATGCACGCATTGGAATTTTATATCAGAGGGAGGAGGCGACTAGCTTCACTAATTAACGTAAACCTTTTGTGAAATGAAAGGGGCCAGGAACTTATAACTAAAGTCAGGGAATGTGGTTAAGTTGTTGATTAATGTACACCCCCTCCCTGGTTCCAACACCAACATAACACAGTCAACAGAACACAAAATCCACAAGAATGTAGCATTTTAAAACCTTATGCAATGACTGTTCCATGCAGTCTCAATTTCTGTGACTGTTTTCTGAATAGTTTGTAAGCAAAATACATGTTACTGTTTGGTTTTATGATACACAGAATATCATTGAGTTATTTCCTTTGTTATGTCTATCTGTCTGTAATTTTATGTGTGTCATTTGTAGTGTGTGCATGTTGCATGTGTGCTATTTGTTGTAGAATCCTCTTAAGAATTGAACTGCACGTTTGAGCTGTTTAGAGTCGATATGAACAGATTTGGATTTGAGGAATTTGGCTCAAATCCACAGTGGTTCATTATTGACCATGAACAGCTCAAAAGTGCTGATCATTTCTCATATTTATACTCATTTAATGAATCACTGTTTGTTTACATTGCATCTATAAGTCACAAAATATTTTTGCTTATTGGAACAGCATCCTGGAATGTGAACTTGCATGTCAAAATATAGTGCACATAAAATGAACAAAATGCATTGTTAATTCAACAAATTTAATGAATAAGTGATTTCTTAAATTTTAAGGAATAGAATTTTTAAAATGAAACTTCACAAAGATTCCTGGGTATTGCGGAGGCTCGTTGTTCGGTCTGAATAGCGGGACGTGCCAAGGATTTGAAACTGATAAATAGATTTGTGCAGTTCTTATTTTTGATGCGGAAAAAACAAACTTAAGACTTTAAAAAAAATTTTTTTTGCATAAAACAAACTTCTTAGATCCACCTCTGTCACAGTCGTATTATGACATACGTCAAATGTAGACATGATGTCACACATCGTCTTACTTTGCCTCTCGTTTAACATTAGGCCTAATGGTGCACTGTATTTTCACTGTATTTTGGAGCTAGGAGACCACAAGATTGGTATGATAATCCATGTATTAAGTTCACAATCTTAGTCCAAGGTGTGACTTTTTGAGATCTCTGTAACACATGTTGCATTTTTTAAGTTATTATGCTCTCAAATTTTCTGTTGCATGCTTTCAATTAGTTCATGATCCGTTCATGGTAAATATGAACAGATTGTGTCACGAGCTGAAATTGGTTGGCTCATCAAGGAAAATGCGATTTGTAATATAAATGTTGACTGAATTTCTGATTGATATACCGATTCAAATTAATCTGCTAAGATTGAAATAAACCTTGTAACTGGGACAAATCTAGTTGTTCATCACCCAGTAACACGATGAAAGATTCTTAAGCAAAACATAAAAGGGACAATAAAACTGGTGCAAAAAGGAGATGAGCGACTGGCTGACTGCAGATATACACTACCTGAACATCAGACTGAATTGCCTAAAAAGAAGATATTTCTTGCAATAAAACTTTCAAAATCTAAACATGTTGGAGTGGAACATTTTGGTAATGCACAAATACTTATTTGAGCATAAATATCTAAAATTCAGAGCAATACAATCTAACACACTATTCGGCATATTCATGATCAGTGTTGTTTCTGTGGTGGAATAATCAAGCTCTTGCATCATCACACTATTTGCCTAAGTTGCTAAAATGTGAATCCTGCTAAAATAAGAAACACATACAGTACATTTCCTTACTCTAGTTCTGTATAATGAAATCCTTCAGGCATGACGCCTGAATTTGTGTTTGATATGTAAGAAACATTTATGTACCCTTCCAGTTGTACACAATATAGAAAGCTATAAAACAAATCACTCCATAAACAGCAGGTAAATATCCTAGTACATGTAGCTGTCTCTATAAACATTAGCTAAACGTTCTAGTACCTGTAACTGTCTCTATAAACAGTAGGTAAATGTTCTAGTACCTGTAACTGTCTCTATAAACAATAGGTAAACATTCTAGTACCTGTAGCTGTCTCTATAAACAATAGGTAAACATTCTAGTACCTGTAACTGTCTCTATAAACACCAGGTAAATGTTCTAGTACCTGTAGCTGTCTCTATAAACACCAGGTAAATGTTCTAGTACCTGTAGCTGTCTCTATAAACAATAGGTAAATGTTCTAGTACCTGTAGCTGTCTCAACAAATAACAGGAAAACATTCTAGTACCTGTAGCTGTCTCTATAAACACCAGGTAAATGTTCTAGTACCTGTAGCTGTCTCTATAAACACCAGGTAAATGTTCTAGTACCTGTAGCTGTCTCTATAAACAGTAGTTAAATATTCTAGTACCTGTAGCTGTCTCTATAAACAGCAAATAAATGTTCTAGTACCTGTAGCTGTCTCTATAAACATTAGCTAAACGTTCTAGTACCTGTAACTGTCTCTATAAACAGTAGGTAAATGTTCTAGTACCTGTAACTGTCTCTATAAACACCAGGTAAATGTTCTAGTACCTGTAACTGTCTCTATAAACAGTAGGTAAATATTCTAGTACCTGTAACTGTCTCTATAAACAGTAGGTAAATGTTCTAGTTCCTGTAACTGTCTCTATAAACTGCAGGTAAACATTTTAGTACCTGTAGCTGTCTCTATAAACAGTAGTTAAATATTCTAGTACCTGTAGCTGTCTCTATAAACACCAGGTAAATGTTCTAGTACCTGTAGCTGTCTCTATAAACAATAGGTAAATGTTCTAGTACCTGTAGCTGTCTCTATAAATAATAGGTAAACATTCTAGTACCTGTAGCTGTCTCTATAAACAATAGGTAAATGTTCTAGTACCTGTAGCTGTCTCAATAAACAATAGGTAAATGTTCTAGTACCTGTAGCTGTCTCTATAAACAGTAGGTAAATGTTCTAGTACCTGTAGCTGTCTCTATAAACACCAGGTAAACATTCTAGTACCTGTAGCTGTCTCTATAAACACCAGGTAAATGTTCTAGTACCTGTAGCTGTCTCTATAAACAGTAGTTAAATATTCTAGTACCTGTAGCTGTCTCTATAAACAGCAAATAAATGTTCTAGTACCTGTAGCTGTCTCTATAAACATTAGCTAAACGTTCGAGTACCTGTAACTGTCTCTATAAACAGTAGGTAAATGTTCTAGTACCTGTAACTGTCTCTATAAACACCAGGTAAATGTTCTAGTACCTGTAACTGTCTCTATAAACAGTAGGTAAATATTCTAGTACCTGTAACTGTCTCTATAAACAGTAGGTAAATGTTCTAGTTCCTGTAACTGTCTCTATAAACTGCAGGTAAACATTTTAGTACCTGTAGCTGTCTCTATAAACAGCAGGTAAATGTTCTAGTACCTGTAACTGTCTCAATAAACAATAGGTAAATGTTCTAGTACCTGTAGCTGTCTCTATAAACAATAGGTAAATGTTCTAGTACCTGTAGCTGTCTCTTTAAACAATAGGTAAATGTTCTAGTTCCTGTAACTGTCTCTATAAACAATAGGTAAATGTTCTAGTACCTGTAGCTGTCTCTATAAACAGCAGGTAAATGTTCTAGTACCTGTAACTGTCTCAATAAACAATAGGTAAATGTTCTAGTACCTGTAGCTGTCTCTATAAACAGCAGGTAAATGTTCTAGTACCTGTAGCTGTCTCAATAAACAATAGGTAAATGTTCTAGTACTGTAGCTGTCTCTATAAACAATAGGTAAATGTTCTAGTACCTGTAGCTGTCTCTATAAACAATAGGTAAATGTTCTAGTACCTGTAGCTGTCTCTATAAACAATAGGTAAATGTTTTAGTACCTGTAGCTGTCTCAACAAATAACAGGAAAACATTCTAGTACCTGTAGCTGCTCTCTGAGTGGTCCCATTTCTTTTTTCTGTTTTTCTGTGGAGCTCTCCATTTCCTGGTCCAGTTGAGATTGCAAAGACTGTGCATGTTCTTGCTGAAAAAAGGGAAATAGTTTATGAAAAGCAGAAAATGGGTGTTTTCAAAAACTGTACAGTACTTCACAATCTATATTCTGAATAATATAAGCCTTGAAAAAAAACAAATGCAACAACAAGTGCACATGGTACAAGGGCTAAGCCTGTTGCTAAAAAAATCACATCTACTATCTTTGGCAGTTAAGCCCCTGTTACTTACACTGGGTTTCAAAGCAATGTCAGAACTTTTAATCCCTAGTCCAACCCATTACACCAATGACCATTTACTTTCTAGTCCAACCCATTAAACCACTGACCCTTTACTTCCTAGTCTAACCCATTAAACTACTGACCCTTTAATCCCTAGTCCAACCCATTAAACCACTGACCCTTTAATTCCTAGTCTAACCCATTACACCACTGACCCTTTACTTCCTAGTCTAACCCATTACACCACTGACCCTTCACTTCCTAGTCTAACCCATTACAACACTAACCCTTTAATTCCTAGTCCAACCCATTAAACCACTGACCATTTAATCCCTAGTCCAACCCATTAAACCACTGACCCTTTAATTCCTATCATAGCCCATTAAACCACTGACCCTTTAATTCCTAGTCCAACCCATTATACCACTGACCCTTTACTTCCTAGTCTAACCCATTACAAACTAACCCTTTACTTCCTAGTCTAACCCATTAAATCACTGATCATTTACTTCCTAGTCTAACCCATTACACCACTGACCCTTTACTTCCTAGTCTAACCCATTAAGCCACTGACCCTTTACTTCCTAGTCTAACCCATTACATCACTGACCCTTTAATTCCTAGCCCAACCCATTAAACCACTGACCCATTAATCCCTAGTCCAACCCATTAAACCACTGACACTTTAATTCCTTGTTTACATAACAAGGACTTGAGACCTCTGTATCTCCCATATACCTTGACAACCAACATTCAAATTTTTTGCTGATCATCAGTAATACCTTAGTTAAGCATTCTAAGCATTAAACATCAAAAAATAAAAATTTCTGCTCAAATCATGCCCATGTCCCTTTACTTCCTAGTCTAACCCATTACACCACTGATCCTTCAATTCCTTGTCCAACCCATTAATCTACTGACCCTTTAATTCCCAATTCTAACTTATTAATCTACTGACCCTTTAATCCCTAGTCTAACCCAATAATCTACTGTCTCTTTAATCCCTATAGCTTAGTTGTAGCATCCTGCACAGTTGTGCTTAAAAGCTCAGAAGCTATCTTCCTTAAATGAAATAAACCAATTTTTTTTTTACAGTCATGCAAGAGTCAGGAGTGTGTGATTTTCTTTAAGTAAAGCACAAAGTACATAAAAAGGCCTAAAAATGTCTCTGTTTTAAGGAGGTACTCTACATCGTCATAATGGCTGACTTCCTTCTAAAACATCGTAGAAAATATAAATATCAGCAATATTTGTCTATTCATTTAAAAATTTCTTGCCTAGCTGAGTAGCTCAGTAGGTTAGCACGTCAATGACTGAACTGTAGATCGCATGTTCAAGTCCAGCAGGGGTTTTAAATTTTTCTCAGATTGCTTTCAACTAAAACTGTATTTTTTGACTAAAAATTTGAAAATTTTCAATTTCAAAATATTATTGTACATATTCTCCACTTTTCATCCATATCAAATTTCCCTGGTGTAGCATACCTTCTTAAATGTAATGTAATGACCCTATTGTAGCCCAAACCTAACCCGGCGGCCATGATTTTAACAAACTTGAATCTGCACTATGTCAGGAAGATTTCATGTAAATTTCTACTTTCCTGGCCCAGTGGTTCTTCAGAAGAAGATTTTCAAAGATTTTACCTAATATGTTCGCATGTAAAACTTTGATCCCCTATTGTGGCCTCATCCTACCCCCAAGGGTCATGATTTTAACAAACTTGAATCTGCACTATGCCAGGAACCTTTCATGTAAATTTGTGCTTTCCTGACCAAGTGGTTCTTGAGAAGATCGATTCTTAAAGATTTTCCTTATATATTTGTATATAAAACTTTGATCCTCTATTGTGGTCCCATCCTAAACCTGAGAGTCACGATTTTAACGAACTTGAATCTGCACTATGTAAGGAAGCTTTATGTAAATTTCAGCTCTTCTGGCTTAGTGGTTCTTTAGAAGATTATTAAATGACCCCACCCTATTTTGGCATTTTTTTTATTATCTCCCCTCTGAACAAACTTGAAAGCCCTTCACCCAAGGATGCTTTTTGACAAGTTCGGTTGAAATTGGCCCAGTGGTTCTGGAGAAGAAACCAAAAATATAAACAAGAGGCCCACAGGCCTTATCAGTCAATTGAGTACTAGTGAAAAAGTATCACTATTCCCAAGGTTATGAAATCTAGAAAAAAAATTCCTGTTCTGAATATCTAAGCTAAATTCTAATTTTCAGCAACAGTATAAATCAAGATGCATTTTTAAAACTTTACTGTCCTCAAAAGTGCTTACACTGATGAAAGGCTTTACATAATATAATAGGTGTATTAACATTAAAACACCAAAAGATATGACTAATTTGGACCCATCCTAGAGTCAAAACCCTGGGTTGTGAAATTCATCATTTTTTGTACATCCTTTTCTGCTATTCCTAAGTATGTATTTAGATTTTATACAGTATCAGCAAACTTACACATAAATACTATAATTATACTAAATTTGGCCCTACCCTGGGGTCAGAACCCTTACTCCAGGGATCATCAAATTTACTATTTTTGTAAAGGACTACCTGCTCTTTCTAAATATCCATTCAGTTTCAATTTAGTATCAATAACACTAAAGAAGATGTTATATAAGTGTTTTACACATAAACACTATATAGTAAGTTAGGCCCCACCCTGGGGTCAGAACCCCTAGCCCAGGGATCATGAAATTTAGTTTTCCTTAAACATGTGCAGTTCAAAAGAAGAATAATTTTGAAAATTGGTCAATTTGGGACAGTTTTTGTCCCACCCCTAAGGCCCCGGGGGTGCAGGAGTCCTGAAATATACAATTTATGTCCCCCTTGTTCCAAAGATGCTTCATACCAAATTTGAAAAGAATTGGAAATGTAGTTATCAAGAAGAAATTAAAAAATTCTATTCTTCACACATTTAATAACTGACCATTTTGGCCCCATCCTAATACCAAAACCCCTACCCTTGGGATCATCAAATTTATAATATTTGCTATTTTTAAAGATCCATTTAGTTTCAATTTATTATCAATAGCACTAAAGAAGATGTTATTTAAGTGTTTACATAATCTAAGTTTGGCTCCGCCATGGGGTCAAACCCCTAGGAGTCCTGAAATTTACAATTTATGCCCCCCTTGTCCCAAGGATGCTTCATACCAAATTTGAAAAGAATTGGAATGGTAGTTATCATGAAGAAGTTAAAAGTGTTCAATTGTTAACGCACGACACACAACGCACCACGACGGACGACAACCAATTGCAATAGGACACTTGAGTTTACTCAAGTGAACTAAAAAAAAAGTTAAAAATGTTCAATTGCTAACACATTTGATCACTGACCATTTTGGCCCCACCATGACACTAAAACCCTTAATCCTGGGATCAGGAAATTTACAATTTTGTAAAGGGCTCTCTGTTCATTCTAAATATCCATTTAGTTTCAATTTAGTATCAATAGCATTATAGAAAATGTTTTTTAAATGTTTTACACATAAATAATATATAATACCAAGTTTAGCCCTATACCCTTGAGTCAGAACCTCTACCCTGGGGATCATGAAATTTACAAATTTGGTTGAGGCCTTCCTTATCTACATCACTATATGCATCTAACTTTCCTTACACATGTGCGGTTGTATAGAGAAGATTTTTGAAAATTGGTCAATATTTTACATTTTTTGCCCCTGCAGTGGAGGAGTCCTGAATTTTACAATTTATGGCCCTCTTGTCCCAAAGTTGCTTCATACCAAATTTGAAAAGAATTGGAATGTTATCAAGAAGTTAAAAATGTTCAATTGATAACACACAACGGATGACGTATGATGACGGACGCAGACCAATTATTGCTAAAAATAAAACGCCTCAGCGATTTTCTCACTTGCTCAGGTTACACTGTGACATCTGACATAATGTACACCCAGCTATAATGTCATAGCCTACTTAACAAGACGTAACATAGTTCAGTAGGCTATGATGTCACAGCTAGTAAATCTGCAACAACCACTATTAGGACATTGAGTTTCTGGTTTAACACATTTCAATCATGTAATCAGTGTCATATTCTTAAACCACCAAGCTATATATGATCCACTACTACTTCTGAATGTTAACATCAAAATATACTAACTGCTTGCTGGACCTGTTTGTGCAATTTGTGGTTTTCCTCTCTCTGATTCTGTAACTGATTTGCTAATTCTTTGTTTCTTGTCTGAAAAATAAAACAAAAAATATGATTAGCAAATTACATAATAGGACAAATGACAAAACCCCTTTTAAGACTGATTCAGATCACGTAGACATACCCAACCAATGGCCTACATTTTCCACAATGTGGTCTTCAGTCGATGGTGTCATATAAGGAATAAATAGAAAATTTACAATTTTTGATTGCAATCAATTGCCAGTTAAGGAATTTTTCTAAGAATTAAGTGTAATGACTTAAATAGTGTAACTGAATAATAATAGTTCAGTTACTGGTTACATTTACTAGTATGTGTCTCTTGTGTGGTTTTCTCACTCGCAGTGTATGGTAATAATGTAAGAAAGTATGTAAATATTAACTAGTCCTTCTTTTAACCAGAGTGTCTTTAGTATATCAGCAATTCTTCATTAATGATTTTTATCAATATTTTCGACCACCAAAACACATGCAATATAAGTTATACCTAAAACACATGTGCAACCAATGCATACATGTACATCATCAATTTATCCTTTCACACAGAACAAACTACTTGTTGCTAGATGTACACTAGGTGTCAATAAACAGAACATGTTAATTATCTCGAATTGGTATCTCTAGTATAATATTTTAGTTGAAATTTTTTTTTCCACATGTGATTCAATCTTTTGAAAGTTAAATTTTGTGTACATCAACTTACAGCTCTTCTTGCACTTAAATTACTCAAGTGAGCGCAAAAACAATTATCAGGCACGTAGCAACAATGGGTCTGTCCCCTCTTATTATTACATGCAAAGTTGGATATTTTTACGAGCAGAAATTGATCTGTAGATAGGCTGGAAGCCCCCCCCCCCCCCCCCTTAAAAAAGCAGCATTGTGAATGATATAGTGGAAATGTAAAAAAATCTAATCGATGAATGGAACCAAAAGATCAAGCCTTGCTGCCTTCCCTCTTGAGCTTTGGATTTTTAAAAATTTACTTGTCATAAATTGTCGGGCAATATTATGAAGTCAACTTCCTCCTTTTTTAAACAATGCTACATGCCTGACTATATCACATGCTTTCACTGTGCTTTAATTCTAGGTGTCTGTTGTTTTTAAAACAGATTACGACTGAAATTATCGATATTAATTGCATTATAACTGGACAGAAATAAACGTTCAATACACCTATAACATTCCCTCCCCCTACCCCAACTCTACAATTTGACAAACTGCATAATTTAAAAGGTTTTCTCCATAAAATCGAAGAAATTAAACCTTGTTTATGTCATAGATATAATACAACCTGTTAAAACTCGGCATAATAATGAATTTGGTAACATAATCTTGACTATGCACTATTTGTTAATGCTATTTATGCGAGGCTTAGGACCGCAATCGCAAGTACGCCCCCAACTTCCGGTGTAAGGGGAGTAACTGCACAAATGTCGGCCATTAACCATTTCCTTTAGTACAGATACATACATTTCTTTTTAGTAATATATACATATATACCATCTGTCCAGTATTCTTTCCTCTTATCAACTAGATTTGTACTAATGGGTCAATCCCCATCCCACCACCACCACCGTGCTTACAATGTACTTCAACAAACTTCTACAATCCCAGTATTACATAGTTTAAAATGTACCGGACTATGATTTTAATTCCTGTGACCTTGACCTTGAGGGTCAAGACATATAACTGGTAGAAAGAAATTCTTGAGCTAAGTATGAGTGAATGTTCTCTATTACATTTCAGTAAAGTTTCTCTACACTGCCCTGTAAGATCAATCAAAGCCAGGACAGGACAATAGATGCGAGATAACAACACATTGACAATGTAGCAGATCTAATTGAGAAGACTGTTTTGTGCAACAGGAAATACAAACCTTTGGTTTTATGCATCTAAATATAACAACCACTCTTATCAACTCTTTGGTATACCCAGTGATGCAAAAAAAGATGTACGCACAATGTAATGTTCGCTATACGGAAATTTTTCCAGATTTGGTTTTTTATTGTATTATCGCCTCAGACTTCAGTATTTTGATAAAAAGTACAGATCCACGATGGATTTTGCAGCCATTTAGACACCCACGAAGGGTAAGATGTTTTACAATTACTATTAAAACGTTGGTATTTCTACTCCTACAACATTATGCATTCATGTAGACATACATTTCAATGAGTATTTTAGTAGTTCGATACATGGCATTTCTTTACTTGTGCAATTGGTATGTTGTAAAATATGGCTTGGCATTGTTAACTTTATCTTAAGCTTATGGTACAATATTGTGTTAGTGATTGATAAGTATGGGAATTAATGTAAATTTTCAAAGTATCAATTGTCATTGTGTAAGTGTCAGTTTGTCGCTATTTCTTTGCATAGTGTAAATCATGGTCTGTCCTCATGAACTGAAACATATTTCATATGTTAGAATGGCATATACTGTAGTTTTTTTTTAAAGGCTTTTTTACATATACTGAGTAGTTACGTATGTTTTATTTGTATTTTAGTTTTCTACCCAGAGGCCAATAAACATCCATTTGACCACATCTCTTGGCTTGTTTGTGCACACACAAGTTAAAAATCTACCATGCCACTTTCCTTACTTTTTTGATGGATCTCATAGTACCTTTACCAAACAAAATTATTTTTTTAAAGAATTTATTCATTACAGATGTTCTAAGGTTGCTCATTACACTAAAATTCTAATCAATGGCTCGTTAAAACACCTCTTATCAAGTTAGCTGCAGAACTGTAGCTCTCTGAAAAAATATTTTGACGGAACAGAGAGCTACAGTTCCACCCCTAATAAACACCTTCAATATACGGCGCACAAAAAGCTGCGCACGGTTGAGACCTGATATCGTTGTATTCTTGTGTTGCTGTCTCATAAATTTAATATGAAAAAATTCTTAACATATTTTCCTACTATAGTTGTGTCCAAACATACCTTCAAATATTCATTAAAGCCCCATACGACCCGAAAACTCCCAGCTTCAAATGAATTTGTTTGTTGACGTAGCCATGTTAGGTAACCGGGTCAATTCGAACCCCGGTTCATTTCCATACTTGAACAATAACCTCTTGATGTGAACTAATATCCTCACAACTATTTTAGCTAAATATTTTAAATAATATATCATTCCAGTTCCTTTAAATAATAATTATTCAAATAGCTAAACTCACGGAAATGCGGCTTTCATTAGTCTGGTTCGGTCTCCATCCCTTTCACACGAGTGTTAAGGACTTTTGTAGCATTATCATTAATCAAGAGCTTATTTTACCTTTAGAAAAACTTTATTTTTTAATTTCTATAAATTATTCATGCTGATAATAAATGAAGAGCGAACATATAACTTATAACGAATTTTATGAATATATACCAACAACAACAGGGTTCGAATTGACCCGGTTACCTAACATGGCTACGTCAACAAACAAATTCATTTGAAGCTGGGAGTTTTCGGGTCGTATGGGGCTTTAATGAATATTTGAAGGTATGTTTGGACACAACTATAGTAGGAAAATATGTTAAGAATTTTTTCATATTAAATTTATGAGACAGCAACACAAGAATACAACGATATCAGGTCTCAACCGTGCGCAGCTTTTTGTGCGCCGTATATTGAAGGTGTTTATTAGGGGTGGAACTGTAGCTCTCTGTTCCGTCAAAATATTTTTTCAGAGAGCTACAGTTCTGCAGCTATTATCAAGTATGATTTCACCATCGAAAGAGTGATACAAGCTCTCAAGTATTTTATATGAAATTTGGACTCTAGAAACTCTTATTTGCTAGCAAAACACTTTTTTTTATCATTCCAGGAAAAATCACAAAAAATTCATGTATATTGGTGAAATCATGCTTCATATGAGGTGTTTTAACGACCCACTAAATTTTTTTTTGTGTAATGAGCTACCTTAAAATGGCTGCAGGTTGTAAAGTACAGCTGAGGGAAGTTTCTCCCATTGGAACTATTTTACACGTGTATTTTCCAATGGAGATGAGTTTTTAAACTTCAAAATGTTATCAAATAGAGTTTGTTCCTTGAATTGCAAATATCGTTTGTGTACATGTGAAATAATGGACAGTTCAGTGGGCCCAAACTAATGTTGACTACTGTAAAGAGGTCAAATTTTTAAAATTCATACTTTAATATTTACATTTTCAGTGCTTTTGTCATTGATATCTTTACCAACTGTAATGATAGCAATTTCCTTGAGCTCATGAAAGCAATGCAGATGTGAACAATATGCATATGAATTAGGGGTGGGACGATATTCTTATTAGCCGATCCGATACGTAATATGATAGGCCCATGGGCCACAACGCTAACCTGCAGCACCTTGGCCCATATTTAAACATTTTCCCTATATATTCAAATGTAAAACTTTGATCTCTATTGTGGCCCCATCCTACCCCCGGAGGCCATGATTTTTACAAACTTGAATCTGCACTATGACAGGAAGCTTTCATGGAAATGTATACTTCTTTGGCTCAATGGTTTTTGAGAAGAAGATTTTCTCCATATACTTGTATGTAAAACTTTGATCCCCTATTGTGCCCCCATCCTACCTCATAGGCCATAATTCTAGAAAACTTGAATCTGCACTATGTCAGAATATAGCTTTCATGGAAATGTTAACAATTCTGGCCCAGTGGTTCTTGGGAAGATTTTCCCTATATATTTGTATGTAAAAGTTTGATCCCCTATTGTAGCCCCATCCAACCCGGGGGTCATGATTTTAACAAACTTGAATCTGCACTATGTCGAAAACCTTTCATATAAATTTCACCTTTTCTGGCCAGTGGTTCTTGAGAAGAAGATTTTTAAATTACTCTACCCTATTTTTACATTTTTGTGATTATTTCCCCTTTGAAGGGGGCATGGTCCTTCCTTTGAACAAACTTGAATCCCCTTCACCCAAGGATGATTTGTACCAAGTTTGGTTGAAATTGGCCCTGTGGTTCTAGAGAAGAAGTTAAAAGTATCAAAAATTTACAGACAGACGAACAGACGGACGGACGGACGAACGGATGGATGACGGACAATGGGTGATCAGAAAAGCTCACTTGAGCTTTCAGCTCAGGTGAGCTAAAAAAAAGTACAAAAAAGGATTTCAAACTTATTCAGTTCAAAACAAAACAAAAAATATCACTCGGTTCAGCTAGTTACTTGACAATAATAAAATAAATATCACAGCTTGTAAATAAATTTTGTCTTATCAATGTTTCTTGCACTGTTTTCCCTTTCGTAAACTGGCAAGCCAAACCTCTACCATACCCCTTACTTGCTTCCAGTCAGTTTTGTTAATGTTATAGTCTGCCATGTTATTTTGTTCTACTTTTATTTTCTGCTAGGCGGACTAAAAATACCTGACTTGTGACATTCTGATATTTTTGGAAAACCGCTAAGACGGGTATTGTCATTTAAAAGACGTGTATAGATCCGTATATCGCCAAGATGAATATCATGATGTATCAGGGCACCTCTAATATGAATCTTGGGAATTCAAACAGGTATGAAAATGAGGATATGAACTGCAACGCTTGATGCAGGCATATTTTTCATGAAGCACAAATGCTTATTTCTTAAATACCTCCGGAAATACACAGAATTCTTTATTTACATTTTGTGACAATCTAGATGAGTTACATGCATGTCAAAAGCTACATAATGCAATATCAAATGCCTTTGTCTAATTATTTTTCACTTGCCGAAACTGAATAAGAGTTACAAGCCTTTCTCTATTATACATATCAAGGGTACCTAAACATTCGGAAGCCTTTGTTTATATATATATATATATATATATATACATGTATATACCTCCATATAATTAGTACCAGAAGTGTCCTCTTCCATTGGCTGGGGCTGAAATTAAAGGAACCAAATTTGATTACATATAACTATGTAGTGTGTTTACAAAATTTACGTGCTTCTATAATATAAAATCAGTTGAAACTATAATGCTAATTGTAACAGGGGCTGTTACAGATGTTCCCCATACATCCCCTCATTTAAAAAGTGGTGCCATTTGTTTTAGTAAGTTCCACTGAATTGTTCAGTAGACATTTACATTATATACTGTAAAAATTTCACCTTATTTCCTTCATTTATTGGCTAGCTATAAAAGTTAAGGCGTCATCCAATCAAAATCAATACAATATATGCATGCACTTTCTGGTCCGTTACTTTCACCATGCCAATCTATCAATTTAAGTGTCACAGTAAATGTGTATCCGGCATAATTTTCAAAGAAATTTATAGAAGTTTTAACTATTATCCAATCAAAAACAAGATGTGTTTGTGAAACACAAATGCCCCTGATAATGGTCAATTTCCAAAGATGGCCAAGGTCACAAGGACATAGTCATGCCAACTTTTAAAAATCTCCATGAAGGATAAATATCTTGGTACCAGCTAGTAGAAAGATCTTGTCATAAGAAATGCTCATGTGCAATATGAAAGCTCTAATATTTACCATTTAGAAGTTAAAAATGACCAATGTCAATTTTTTTAAAAAGTATGTCAAATGTCAAGGTCAAAAGGTTTAGTACCCATGGAAAGGTCTTGTCACAAGGAATACTCATGTGAAATATCAAAGCTCTAGTACAGACCCTGAAGCGTACTACTACACCTCTAAATCGTTTCGTTTCGTTCCGTGCAAACCGTTCACCGTTCCGTGCTGACCGTTCAGCGTTCTGTGCAAAGCGTGCAAACCGTTCCGTGCAAGAATCATTTCGTTTCATGCAAACAGTTCACCGTTCTGTGCAGACCGTTCACCGTTCTGTGCAAAGCGTGCAAACCGTTTCGTGCAAGAATATTTCCGTGCAAGAAACGTTTCGTGCAGTAGCCACGCCTACAGAAGCGTGAAGACCGTTCAAGCCACGCCCCGAGAATCGTGCAAGTCATTCCGCTATCCCATCCAAGAAAGATGGACATAGATTGTCGCTCAGAATTCGATCAGTTATTTTGAATTTAAACAAAGCTGGACTATCCACTGTAAAAATTCGAAACATTTTCGAAAAAAATTATGTTCTATGGTGTGTGTTATTTGCGAATACACACAGCTGCCAAATAATCATGATAAGGGTGGAATTCTAAGAAAAGAAAAAAATGTCAATATTTCCCCCCTGATACTGATACTTATATTGTTTTTCAGCATTTTGAGCCAATTCCAACGATACCAAACACTATATATTATTTTTATGAGAAAACCTGGTTTTGAAATTTTTTTTAGTCTTCTTTGTTCATTAAACTATTCTTAACTTCTATATTTAAATAATGCGTACTTGCAGGCAATTCCTGTTTTGAATGTGAATTAGTATGTTCAGTAAATGAAAAGCATACATGGGATATTTAACAATTACTGTTGTGCTCTCTCTGTCTCTCTCTCTCTCTGTCTCTCTCTCTCTGTCGATGATTAACAAATTGGAATTAATTTATTACATAATTAATAGAAGCAAAAATACAAACCATCGAATGATTTGTTTTTAAAATCCCGAGTACATTACATTTGACCGAGACTTATGTTCAATGTACTTTGATAGAAGTTTTCATTTAAAAAAATGTTCATCGAGAGTGTCTGGATAATGTTACAGTAATGATTTTTGTATAATATGTATATATACCATGCAAATTCGTAGGTTCTTTGTCACAGTATAACTAAATTACGGTTAGGGCTATTCCAGAAATAAATACATGGGGGGGTCGGGAGGCACCTTTTGTATATACCAAGCACCCATAAAAAAAAAATAAAAAATTACCCCATGACCCATCAAATTAATAGAGGGCGAAGCCCTCTCACGGCCCAAAGGGCCGTGAGAGCGGAGCTCTCCCTATAGGTAACACGTATATACATGTTTAAAAGGAAAATAATGAAAAATTAAACCATACCTATGGAACTTGAAAAGTTTGGTACCAATGGCGTCGATTCGAATATTAGCGCGTGGACATGTATTCCTCCATTTTGAATCTCGTCTACCCTAGTTCACGTTGTTCTGAGATGTTACATAAAATCCGTAAAAGCATGTAAATCTTATTTTCTTAATCATATATAATCACTCCACGATTAACGCCATGTTTTTTGTAGTGGTTCAAACACTATGTTTGTAAATTTGCTAAATAACGACGCTGAATATGACGTCACAATGTACTGTTTACATCGATTGCGTTATATTTCCCGCGTTCAATATATAGGCGGATCAAATGTCCAAAAATTATAATGCTTTGATACAGCTCTGTCCTCGTGATAACTTCGGGTTATTTTTGTCCTGTTTTGGATATAGATATTAATGCCAAAACTTTTTTGCTTCGCCCTCAAACACGGTCATGCCGTAAAACATATTAAACTCATTTTACAATGACCCATCTAATAAAAAAAAAAAACTAACCAGACCCACCACAAAAATATTTTTAAAAATGAAAACGGTACAAATCTCGCGAGGTTTTCGGGACAAACATTCTAGTCAATGATGCGGTAATGCCTGTGCGACATTGTATCACAGTAGTTCTGAAGAAACGATGTCACATCAACAATCAAAGGCATCTATGGCGGGAATGTTGGAAAGATTGGGAGTCCAAACGATGCTATTATCATGAAATGGGTATGGATATGTTTTTCCACGAATCGTTTGTCTTCTAATGGAGCCCGCGCCCGGAGGCCTCTATATCACCATCACACCGACTGATAAATATAACGCATCGGTACCCTCGTATAAATGAACTAAGGTTTGCCTATTTTTATTAGAAAACGGAATACCTATTGGTTTCAAAATATTCCCAAAATCGATGCACTGTAAACTGTAATAATCTACAGAACAGAGTTCGCTGCCATCACGTCCAAAGGGACCCTATTAAACGCGCCTCTAATTTGAAGAGTGCCGTAATGGAAAGTTATGCGCTGCAAAGAGCGACAACTCGAATAGTTCTATGTTACTTTCGATTTCGAAAGCAGCATTTCGAAAGCACGTTTTCAATTTTCCCTCCGATGTTTTGTAACCAACACGACAAGAGCGACAATAAAAATATTCTGAAAACTCAACACCCACGTGGCACAAAATAAAACAATAGAAACTACCCACTACCCATAATAAATATTTTATTAACAATCCCACCACGGACCAATTAAAATATGAAAAAATACAACCACCCACACAAAAAAATATCATTTGCCGCCCGACCCCCCCATTTGATCATTTCTGGAACAGCCCTTAGCTAGTCTGGGTTTTGACTTCTTATGAAAAGTGTGAAATATATTGGGTCGGCGCGATATCAGATCTAGTCTAAGATCAGGGGTATCTTGCGCCGACCCAATATATTTCACACTTTCCGCAAGAATCCAAGCACTTCTGTTGATTCAAATACACGGATTAACTGACCCTGAAGCAAAAAACCCTTCGAATTTGCATGGAATGTACAAGTTATACACAGGTCATTGTTATAGTCATACATGTATCATAGTACCGCTAACCAGACACACATTTTTGTTTTATTTTTTAAAATAAGTTATTGAATGACGAAGTATGACCAAACTGCAGATTGAACTTTATAGAGCCCCGTGTTAACATTACATATATTTTTCAATGTATCAGAAGGGGTATGTTGCCGGTTAAGTTGGGTAAAATTCTTGACAAGCAATATGATAACAACAAAAAATGGTGCTTAAATTGTCCGATTACGAAAACCTGTACATGTGTGTGTGTGGGGGGGGGGGGGGGGGGGGGGTAGTAGTCTGAAACTGTCTCAATTTCCCCTTCCGACTCCAATTTCTTAAATCATAAATTAAAATAAGGACAGGTGACACGTTTCGTCGACAGGTTACCACGAAGCCCATGCGTATGGGTATACGGACTCCCAGAGATGGCATGACTGACGAGAACCTCTATTTTATCTGTTGCATTACTGTACATTTATAAAAATGCATCTTTATTCATTTTCTTTCTCTAAGAAAAGTGTAATTGGTTTTCCTTTTTTTTAAAAAGTGTCTTGAAATATACAAATTACACATGCTTTTTAACGCTATGATCACTCCGACTGATATGCATGTATATAATGAAACAGAAGCGAACTTTGTTCTTTCTATATGAATTAATTTAAGAGATTGTTTAAGAGCATAAAATAAATATGCAAGTTGATTAATTTTCATTCTACAACGATGATGTTTTTGCATGTCTTTCTCTTTTTCTCGACATGTGTATATTTCATTACCTGTTGTCCAACAGTCTTTGATTAATCTTTATTCAGCTTACACAATTATTGTAATCAAAACAAAAGTAATACCATGTCGGGCAGGTATAATATTCATGGTATCAGGACAACTCGCCCTCAAGACAAATCGACCCCTCATCGGGACAACTCGCCCCTAAGACAACTCGCCCCCTCTTCGGGACAACTCGCCCCCTCTCTTGAGATATCTCGCTCCTTCATATCATACATGTTTACAATTATTATTTTTGGTCTAAATCCAAGAGGTGTTTTAGCAGAAATTAATGAATTTCTTATAGATAGTATATACATCACAGACAATAAGACGTGTTCACATAAACACCGAACTTCGTGTCTTTTTATGCAAGACGAAAGATTTTAGTGAAAATCCAGTGTTTGGGTTCAGTAAATTCATCATCACTTTTATTTACATGTAAAATATATAATTTCAGCGGAAACAAGCTAGCGTTTGGTATAGGGAGAGTATTAGCTTGTTCTACAGCTGACATAGTATAATTATCAATAATCTGCGTCTGTTGTTAAATCTAATTGTTTGATTTCCCCCAAGCTGTTATAAATTTACTTCAAACATTATGAGGTACTCATCATCAGAGTTCTTTGCACTTTGAAATCGCCGCGTAAAAAGAATCACCCCGCGTAAAAAGAATCAGTAAAGCAAAGCCGTTATAAAATTTCTAAAATGGGAATTTTATTATTTTTCAGCGGGAATTAGTTGAGAAACGCATTAAAAGATAATTACATGTATCAGAATATTCATGCTTCACCTTTACACTTATGTATACTATATCGATAAAAACAAAAACAAAACCCCACTCCCCCCCCCCCCCCAAAAAAAACCCCAAAATTTTCTCAGTATTGGAGATATTTAATCAATTACCTGAAGATCAGCAAATATAATTTTTCTTGCCAATTGATTTATGAAAAATATAACTTTTTCTGAAATGCAATAATCAAATCTGTGTATAATTCTATTAGAATTTACCATTCATGTTAAAGTATGAAATAAAAATACGTATCTATATAGGGTTAAAAGTGTAAATAACACACACACACAAAATAAAAATAAAATGTGATAATATATTTATATAGAATATTGGGGGCAAGTTGTCTCAAGAGAAGGGGGCGACTTGTCCTGAGAGAGGGCGAGTTGTCCTAAAAGGGGCGAGTTGTCTTGGGGGCGAGTTGTCCAGCATTCATATTCATTACCATTTCTTCTTAATCATTTAAGTTTATCATTACATGCACTATGCATATATATCATGGTTTAATCACTCTGTAAAGACCTGAATCAGGTTGAGATAATTAAAGCGTGCAGGCCACGCCTACCGTTTCATGTAAACCATTCACAATCATTTACAAAGCGTGCAAGCCACGCCTACCGTTTCGTGCAAATCGTGCAGACCGTTCAGGAAATGGGAAGCGTTTTGTGCAAATCATTCCATGCAAAGCGTTCCGTGCAAAGCGTTCAGCATGTCGTGCAAAGCGTTCAGCGTTCCGTGCAAGAATCGTTTCGTTTCGTGCAAGTGGTGTATTAGTACGCTTCAGGGTCTGTACTTACTGTTCAAAAGTTATTAGCAAGGTTAAAGTTTTCAAAAAGTAGGTCAAGGTCACAGGGTCAAGAATGTTGATACACACGGAAAGGTCTTGTTACAAAGAATACTCATGTGAAATATCAAAGCTCTAGCACTTACTGTTCAAAAGTTATTAACAAGGTTAAAGTTTCAGACAGGATCTCGACAGAATTAGACAGGACAAAAACAATCTTCGATCTCGGGGGCATAATATGCACAAGTGTATGCATGATAGGCTAAGTAGTGATTTTAACAACACCACTAAGTGAAGAGTTTCAATATCCAATTGACAAAGTTTGTTGATTCTAACACTCAAACCTACATGAGCCCAAAAAGGGTAATGAAATACGGCCATACCATTTTAAATTATAGGTCATAGCGACTTTGACGTAGGGTGTGACACATCTTCTACCTAATATGCAGTAACTGACCAAGTTTGACAATTCTAGGCCAAATAATTTTTCAGTTATGAGTCAGATGAGGGTTTGCAATAATTAGCCATATCACCTTAATCAAAGGTCACAGTGACCAAACTTTAAAATGTAACACACCTTTTACCCAAGATGCATAAGCTGACAAAGTTTGATGATTCTAGGTCTCATACCGTATATCAGGTTTTTTCCACCTGTATCCAATTTCCGCTTTGTTTGCGATGATTTCCAAATCACGGAAAATAAATCAATGTAAATTTGATACAAAGTTTTGTTTTTGTAATAGAGTTATATAACATACAGGTAAAAGTACGATGAAAGTTCTGTGTTCAGTGTGCTTTGTTTCCCCCTATATCTGACAAGTGCCAGATACCATATATACTCGCCTATAAGTCAGATTTTTGGGAGTTAAATTTTGGTCCAAAACTCTATGTCCGACTTATACGAGTGTCCTAAGAAGATAAGTATTGTTCTTGATGGCGTAATGTATAGCCTAGTATTATTTAAACTACAAAAACATGGACGAAGTAAACAAAATAGTGAGTGTTTAATTTGTTAAGAATAAAAAGTGAAATATCGATGTCATATCCCAAAACATTATTAGAAGAAGGATAAATATATAAGAGCATTGATATGAAATTGATTTGTTGGGGGAAAATATCAAATATCGGTGCATTTCTCAAAATATTATTTGAATCACAGGTAAAAACATTAGAGCATTGATTTGAAATTGTCAAATGATTCTTGAAAAAAGTGAGACCGACTTATAAATGGGTTAATGGCAACTCCCTCCAAAATAACCTAAAAACTTATAGGCGAACCGACTTATGGGCAAGTATATACGGTAACAGGTATGTAAGCCTCATTGTTTATTTAATAAATGACAAGCCAATTAAATGGGCCAAGTTCCTTGCTTCAATCAATGTATAATCATACCTGAGCTACTCATACATTTAACGGTTCATGGTTTATGACTGAAAATAAATATCGATAAATATTTTGCAATACAGCTTTGTCCAGTTGATATATCAGAGTTCATTGCAAAATTTTCTGCAAATCTACTTATTTACGTTACAATGAAAGGTGAAGATAACAAACAGTGATTTATGTTACTATACCGCCAAATTGTACATATTAAGGTCGATCCATCTCTCACCCGTATGTACATATTAAGGTCGATCTATCTCTCACCCGTATGAAGCCACTTGGAGTGAAATGGATGACAAAGCTCTATGATTACATGCAAACAAAACCCGAAATTGTCAGAGATTGATCCAGAGAAGCAGGAATATTATCAATATTAAGATATGATTATAATTGCGACAGTAACTCAGAAATTGTGTAAATCATTCCATTGACTGAATTTCTGCATTATTAAAATTTAAGAGTTATACGAACAAATGCTGGCTTTTTCCAAATTCCTTCATACATGTAAGTTTATATAACCATGAATTATATTTTCGCTATGACTTTGAAAGTGAAAATTTGATTCACATAAATTTGATATACTGTTTTAGGCTCTGATTCGCGGAAAAAACCTGATATACGGTAGTATTTGAGCTGAACATGAAAAAGCTTTCAGACAGACAAATGGACATAATATGGGTTTATAAAAAAGAAATCAGGAGCATCTTAAAAGAAAGTAATTGTGACCTTTGTGACTTACTTCTGATATGAGTCCATTTAGTTGTCTGGATAATTGATGGAGGCTTTCAGTAGATCCAGTTGTTCTGCAAAAATTGTATGATGTAAATGTAGTTTCACCATAACACTAGATTTCAACATTTCAAAGTGCAGATTTTATTATTTTACACTGTACAGTAGATTTCATCATTTTAACTATATGCTACACTCATTCATCATCCATGCACAAAATTTAAAGTTATAATAGCTCTCAATCTGAAAATTTTGTTTTGCTATGAAAAAGTGCTACAGTGGAACCCCGTTATTATGTTCCCCCCTTTATTACGTTTTAGATTTTGCCTATACATTTGCATGTAAAACTTTGATCCCCTATTGTGGCCCCATCCAACCCCCAGGGGCCATGATTTGAACAAACTTGAATCTGCACTATTTTAGGAAGCTTTCATGTAAATCTCAGCTTTTCTGGCTCCGTGGTTCTTGAGAGGAATTTTTTTTAAAGATTTATCCTATATATTTGTATGTATAACTTTGATCACCTATTGTGCCTCCATCCTACCCCCGGAGGCCATGATTTGAACAAACTTGAATCTGCAATATGTCAGGAAGCTTTCATGTAAATTTCAGTGGTTCTTGAGAAGATGATTTTTAAATGACCCCACCCTATTTTTGCGATTATCTCCCCTTTAAAAATGACATGGCCCCCTTCATTTGAACAAACTTGAAAGCCCTTCACTTAAGGATGGTTGAAATTGGCCCAGTGGTTCTGGAGAAGAAGTCGAATATGTAAAAAGTTCACAAACAGACGACGGACAACATGCGATCAGAAAAGCTCACTTGAGCTTTCTTTCAGCTCAGGTGAGCTAAAAACTACTGGGCCAGGAAAGATGAAATTTACATGAAAGCTTCCTGACATAGTTCAGATTCAAGTTTATTAAAATCATGGCCCCCAGGGTAAGATGAGGCGACTATAGAGGATCAAAGTTTTACATACAAATCATTAAAAATCTTCTGAAAAATCACTGGGCCTGAAAAGTTTACATTCCAGGGCTCAAAATTAGCGAGAAATACTCGCAAAATGCGAGTACATTTCAAAAATAGCGAGTAAAAATAGTGGACACTCGAAAATCTTAGCGAGTGTTGATTTACAAACCATGATCGTATCGAATACGTATTATAAGGTGATGCGCTATTCGCATTTCTTAAACTTGCATTCAGAATCATACACACGCTTACATGAACAACCGATTTCAACAACCATTTCTATCCGGATTTTTCTTTTATGATTTTTTCAAGAAACTCGGAGTCAAACAAATGCATTAGAGGTTGGACATCGCATTATGATGAAAAATATAGACATGTGTCGAGAGTCCTGTCCACTTATAGGGGTGATTAAATTGAATTCCAAGTATGAGGTTTTTGTTATTCATTTATCTAAAAAGAATCGGAGTCTATGTTTTACCAAGTCTTCCGGTAGTCATTTTTATCAGAATGACCTACGTGGTATCTACATTAATTTATTGTCATATTGTCTTATTGATGTCGGGTTGTAGTGATGACACGAGTGCACTGCTCGGCACGTAGACGATTATCAAAAAAGTCCATGGAACTCGTGATTGTGCTGCTTATAAACCATATGTCTGGGATTCGCTTTAAAAAATCACTTGTGACACCCCTGATGTGGCATGAAATTGGAAGACATTGGATCTAGACCTGAGGTAAACAGGTTGTGGATTAGAGGTGTGGTGGTCAAGAGACCTAAACATTGCACCATATGACTTACGTAACTTAGTGACTTGTCCAAACGATGCCTGTTGACCCACTAGGCTCAATAATGATGGGGAAAATCATTGATTTTAAAAAAGAACTATGAAAAAAGAGCACTGCTTCATTATTTATATTTTAGCTTGTATGTTTTCATTTTAGCCTATGGTAGAAAAAGTGAATTTCGACCCCTGCATTCATATGAAAGCTTCCTGACATATTCCAGATTCAATTTTGAAAAAATCATGGCCCCCAGGAGTAGGTTGGGGCACAATAGGGTTAAAAATTTTACATGCGAATATTTAGGAAAAATCTGAGCCAAGTGACTCAGGTGAGCGATGTGGCCCATGGGCCTTTTGTCTTAAACATGCGATTGTAGAGAAGAATTTTTTTTTAAAATTGGTCAATTTTGGGCAATTTTTGCCCGACCCCTAAGGCCCTAGGGGTGCAGGAGTCCTGAAATTGACAATTTATGTCCCCCATATCCCAAAGATGCTTCATAACAAATTTGAAAAGAATTGAAATAGTAGTTTTCAAGAAAAAGTTAAAAAATTTCTATTGTTCACACATTGCAGGCTGTCCAGCACTTGTTGACAAAAAATTAGGGCTAATTGTAGGGCTCAATTATGAAATTTTAGGGGAAATCAATACACTATATATACCAGTTTGCTCAGATTGTGTCAAACCCCTGTATTTTAGTGCTGGTATATCCCCCCCCCCCCCCCCCCAAATATGCTTTTACTGTGCAGATGACACAGTTGAGCAAACTGAAGGGGCTTATCTCACTTGTGAAAGCTGTAGGGCTAATCACAAGTTGCCACACAAAAGAAAGAATGTAAAAAATGCAAGAGAAAAAAAGAAGAGAAGGAAATAATCTTCTTAATTTCTTTCAATGTTTATTGAGCACTGGATTAAAGAAAAGGGAGTTTTGAAATAAAATTTTCAAAAAATCCCTCCTCTGTTTTTTATGAGGTAAAAAGGGAAAAAAACATGAGATGTTTGTAAAACACATATGCCCCCCATGGTGCAAAATTGAAAAGGGTTATACACACACATCATTTAATTGATAGTAGTATCATCAATTCAAAATATTGAGCAGACAATATCTTCCTATGTCAAGAGTGGATTGACCATGTGACCTAAAAATCAATAGGGGTCATCTACTCCTTATGCTGTACCAGCGTACCAAGTTTGGTGTCAATCAAGCAAATAATTCTTAAAATATAGGAGACAATATACTACTGTCCAGTTCAACCTTTGACCGTGTGACCTCAAAATTAATAGGGGTCATCTTCTCCTGAAGATATACCAGTGTACTAAGTTTGATGTCTGTCAAGCAAAGGGTTATCAAGATATTGAGTGGACAGTATATTACTATGTCCAGTTTGACCCTTGATCTTTGACCATGTGACCTCAAAATCAATAGGGGTCATCTTCTCCTGAAGATGTACCAGTGTATCATGTTTGATGTCTGTCAAACAAAGGGTTCTCAAAATATTGAGCTGACAGTATATTCCAACGTCCAGTTTGACCCTTGACCTTTGACCAGGTGACCTCAAATCAATAGGGGTCATCTACTCTTTAGTAGGGGTGAAACAATACAGTACCTTCTCAATTCAATTCAATTTTCAATACTTTAGTCTCGATTCGATGATTTTCGATTCAATACAATAGCATCTACCAAATTCTGTATCATGCTAAGATTTTTTATGTTTCGTTGTATTTATTGCTCTCTGCAAATAAATTCTACATAATGTAAAACCGTTTAACATAGAGCAACACTCTTATCACTTGTCCTAAAGCCGAAATGTCGCCATACCCAGGATTTATACATTGGGGGTGCATTTTTCATCTCGACTGCGTCCATTTTGATACAGCAAAGTTTACTCGTATGTTGATTGGGCAATTTTCAATTCCATTGGCTAATCAAAAACTATGTTATCAAGAGCAATGTGTGCAATGATTTTAGAACCGTATTGAACCGAAACAGACCCCGAATAAATCGAACATCGAATCGAGACCACTACATCGCGATTCGGTCGCATCGCGATGCATCGTTTCACCCCTACTCTTTAGGATGTACCAGTGTACCAAGTTTGATGTCTGTCAAGCAAAGGATTCTCAAGATATTGAACGGAGAGTATATTCCTATGTCCAGTTTGACCCTTGACCTTTGACCATGTGACCTCAAAATCATAAGTAGTCATCTTCTTCTAAAGATGTACCAGTGTACCAAGTTTGATGTCTGTCAAGCACAGGGTTCTCAAGATATTGAGCGGACAGTATATTCCTATGTCCAGTTTGACCCTTGACCATGTGACCTCAAAATCAATAGGTGTCATCTTCTTCTGATGATGTACCAATGTACCAAGTTTAATGTCTGTCAAGCAAAGGGTTCTCAAGATATTGAGCAGACAGTATATTCCAATGTCCAGTTTGACCCTTGACCTTTGACCATGTTATCTGAAAATCAATAGGGGTCGTCTTCTCCTGAAGATGTACCAGTGTAACAAGTTTGATGTCTGTCAAGCAAAGGGTTCTCAAGATATTGAACGGACAGTATATTCCTATGTCCAGTTTGACCCTTGACCTTTGACCATGTGACCTCAAAATCATTAGTAGTCATCATCTCCTGAAGATGTACCAGTGTACCAAGTTTGATGTCTGTCAAGCAAAGGGTTCTCAAGATATTAAGCGGACAGTATATTCCTATGTCCAAAGTAGATTGACCCTTGACCTTTTGACCTGAAAAACAATAGGGGTCCTCTTCTTTTCATAACCAACCCACATATGAAATATCATTACGATCAAGTGAATGGTTCTCAAGATATTGAACGGACAACATGTGGTCTACCAACCGACCGACAGGTGCAAACCGATATGCCTCTCTTCTTTGAAGGGGGGCATAAAAAACCCAACTTTTTTCACATCTCCCCTTTGCAATAGTGTAATTAACTGCTTGACAGGAAGGCATCAACCTATTCATTCATAAGATCTACCACATGCACATCTTTGATGATCTTAGAATCTAATCAAAACCAGAACAAATTGTGTGATGTCAATATTATTGATTTTTGTGGTCTTGAATACAAAAGAGTTCCACATCATGGCAGCCTCTATTGATAGCAGGAATTTCAATTTTAAACGTTTTCAAATTACCATAGTACTGAAGCTTATCTTAGGCCATATATCAACAGAATAGTATGACAAATCTTTATCATATAATTAATCCTATCATTTATCATGTAAAAATCTTTTGGGTTGCCTTTCCCTTTCATCTTTGTCACAACCAATAAACAAACTTGAAACATGGATCCACTGGTCAACTGCCTTTCATTGCATTATCTGAATAAGCGATCTGCAAACTACGTACAAACACATTTATTATAAATACATTTTCAAAATTACCAGAGTAGCAAGGGAAAAAAAAAGAGGAATTGACATGAAAAATTAGGGCCTTTTTAGGATTTCCCCTTGAATTCAACATATTTCTAGGAATTTTAGCAAAACTAAATAAAGATTAGGATTTTTTTAGGAATTTTAGGGCCGCTGGACAGCCTGTACATTTAATAACTGACCATTTTGGTCCCAACCTGATACTAAAACCCTTACCCCTGGGATCATCAAATTTACAATTTTAGTAAAGGACTATCTACTCTTTCTAAATATCCATTTAGTTTCAATTTAGTAACAATAGCACTAAAGAAGATGTTATTTAATAGTTTTACACATAAACACTATATACCAAGTTTGGCCCCACCCTGGGGTCAGAACCCCTAGTCCGGTGGTCATGAAATTTACAATTTTGGTAAAAGCTTCCTCGCTCATCATTATTATATACTCACTTTTTCTGCTAGATGCTTGATAGGAGTAAAGATGAAGTTTACAGTTTTTACCCAAAAATTAAGGCCCCTGAGGGTGGGGAATCATGAAATTTACAATTTCTGGTCTCCTTCACCTACAGATGCTGCATTCAAAATTTGGTCAAGATTGGCCCAGTAATTTCTGAGAAGTTGTTAACAGAGGACTCATAACGACGGACACAGATCAATAGCAATAGGTCACCTAAGTGACTTAGGTGACCTAAAAATGCAATGCATGTCTGGTGGTAAGAAAGCAAGCGATGAAGTGTTGCTTCTCCTTTTGTACAATAATGCTGGAAATGTGTTATTCAATTGAAATACATTAATAAATCACAATATCCATTGTGCACAGCAAATCTTTTAAGTTTTGAACTAATGCAGGCAACTTTCTTGAACTCGGATGTGTCAAATACTCGGGATATGTCGAAGTGAGCTGCTAGTCCCGGTCATGATTCTTTGGAAACTTTGGGTATCTCATACAGGAGAATCGCGAATACTCCATTTAAAATTTCAGTCCCAAGCACAATATTTACCTGATTTATACCACAATCAGACTAATTTCCAACTCTGTTGAACATAATGATATACCAGGTATTTCATATCCCGCATATTTTTTATACCGCACATATGAAAGTCCGTCAAAATTCACACTCGGGGTTCTGGTAATTAACCCCACATGACCCTGCATGTTGATTACACGTTAACAAATTGATAACTTGGTTAAAATAATTGATTTAGAGTGCCGACTAAACAGGATTACCAGTGCATTTTAAAACGAAAGCGATAATTCCCAGAATAGTCATGCTCGACCGAAATAAAAAAAATGTAGTTGTTAAATAAAGGTAAAATTTCGTGAAATTACACGAAAAAGTTGTAAATATCTTGGGGGGAATTTGTTATGGTCACATACGACAGTGAGTCGCTATGGCAGTTTTAACTGTATATATACTAGCGGGAAAAAGAAACTATGCATAATAAATAGTGTTGAATAATCGAAAAAAATTTATAATCGATAATTGGTCAAAATCGGAAGAACTAAATCGATCAATGATCGAAATACATATAATCGGTATTTACATGTAATTAATAAATGTTTATTATTTTTGGGTTATTTCCTTTTAGTTTTATGGATATGTGCAACATACACACATCTATTAGCTTATTTACGAGGAATGAAATGGGTTTTTTCCTAGCCATGACATCCAGATTGGCTTTAGTTTAGTTTTAAGAAATCTTAAAGTTTTCAGACGTCCGACTTTGGTTTCCATGGGTAGGGATATATATCAAATCATCAACGAATCCGAGATTCCTCCGACTCTTACCCCCGCTTTTATATCGTGACATCTGCGGGAGAGAGTCAGAGCGGACTCTATAATGAAAAGTGGGAATTCAGCGACACCACCTAGTGTCGCTGCATTGCCTACCTTTTACAACTTTATTTCGCGGATTTACCGTCCAAGACGCAAGGATTCGGTTATCGAATGATTATTCTACAAGTTAACCAAGACTAAATTGATGCTACTGCCGTGTACAAAGCCCTAACACTGACAAATGAAGCATCAGTTTGACTTTGGCCGCCTCCTCGCCATTCGAGTTCTTTGCGCATGATGTCAGCACACAAATACACAAAATTCCAATCGGCATCAAAGTAGCCATGATTAGGCCTAACTTGAGGAATACTCATCCGATAACTGAATCATATCTAGATCAGCGAAATAAAGATGTAAACGGTAGGCAAAGCAGCGACACTAGCTGGTGTCGCTGAATTCCCTCAAGTATTTTCATTATGGAGTCCGCTCTGACTCTCCCCCGCACATGTCGTAATATAAAAGCGAGGATAAGAGTCAGAGGAATCTCGGATTAGTTATCAACTTCATAATTATTGAGTTGATTTCAATATCCATGATGATAATGATAATATCTAAAGCCTTCTTCCTTTTCAAATGTATTGATTGATATATACATAGTTGATTCGTTTATAATGGGCTTGTGTTCGGGCGACAATCAATTATGAAAAATGGAATCGATAATCGGAATCGACGAGCCCAAAACGATCGACAATTGATTGTCGGCGACAATCGTTTCATCACTAATAATAAAATTTAGTATAATTTTTCTATATCTATTATTTATAATCGATAAAGGTGATGTTTTTGAACAATATCGGATAGTACTGACTTTTTCATGTTAAATGAACACATGGTGTTTATTGAAGTGTTCGTACGCATGAGTTTTACTGGCCAATACTGTTTGGAGGAAGAATTGTAAAAGGTTTGTTTGGACACTATTCATTAAGGAAAGCACTTTAGTTTTGACAAAATTTACCCTTCTGTCATGCCACGACTCAGCTAAAACCAACATAATCGTGCTGTTGGGATGCTTCAAGCTGGAATGGCACAAAATATCGTAGCAAGACACTTTGGAGTTCATCGGAACACCATTCAGTCATTATGGAGACATTTCCAACAATCTGGTAACACTCGGGATCGACCACGTTCTTGGCGTCTTCGTGTGACGTAGCGTCGACAGGACAACCACATCAGACTTGTGCACCTGAGAAATCATTTCCAGACAGCAAGTTTGACTGCTTGTAGCATTCCTGGACTTCGACCAATCAGTCCAAGAACTGCGCGTAAACGTCTGCGCGAGCACAACATCAGACCAAGACATCCAGCGGTACGCCCAATACTGCTTTAACCTCATTGTATCGCTAGACTAGCGTGGTGCAGACGACATCTGCAATTCAGAATACAGGACTGGGCCAATATTCTGTTCACTGAGAATCCAGATTTCATTTGGATAGCAGTGACGGACGTTGTAGAGTGTATCGTCGCGTTGGGGAACGGTACCAGGACGCTTGTGTTGTGCAACGTCAACAATTCGGTAGAGGTAGCGTTATGGTGTGGGGTGGAATAACAGCACGTGGAAGGACCCCTCTACAAATTGTCAATGGAAATCTCACCGGCGTACGCTATCGAGACGAAATTATTCAGCGCCATGTGATACCCTTCATACAGAGACAGCAAAATCACATCACTCTGCAGCAAGACAACGCAAGGCCACATGTTGCATGTGTAGTCAGGGACTTTTTTGTTCAACAGAATGTCGATGTCTTTCCTTGGCCAGGTGTTTCCCCCGATTTATCGCCGATCGAGCACGTCTGGGATGAAATGGAACGACGTCTACTCCGTTTACCAAATCAGCCAGTGACATTGGCTGATTTAGGCCAGGCTTTAACCAACATCTGGAACAACATCCCTCAAGCATTTCTGAACACTTTAGTGGAATCAATGAGGCGCCGTTGTCAAGCAAGCGTGAATGTAAATGGTGGTCACACGCGTTATTAACTTTGTTAATTCAAGTTCGAATACCAATGTCTTTCGAGTGTGCTGAAATTGACGTTATTCGACGTTAACATTAATGGATTATGAAATGTTGTAACGAATACATTTGTTAACAGTATTACAAAAAATAGAATTTGTTCATTGTTATTTTTTTATTATTTTTTCATATAGTTCTTTTTTCCGCTAGTATTTATGTTTTTTCACTCGATGCACAATAAAGCTAATATTCTAATTCTATTCATTGTGCTTTTTCACTTTCTCAATAATCAACCAAATTTGAAAAATCTGAGTAATAATCATCTTTTAAACCTAAATTGGCTGATCTTGAACAAATTTATCTACACACATCAACAGACATTGCCTCCACAATCTCCATTTCAACATGATGTAGTAGGTCAAATAAATTGTGGGACCAACTCTAAAGAACAAAGTACGATTGTATACATAGAAAGGCCCAAAAATTTTCTCTCTATAAAATGTGTCTGGAATTAACCTTAATCAGCATTTTAAGAAAGTAAAATATATGCCAGGTATACTATGTCAACAAAATCAGAATGATATTCCTAATTGGATAGCATTATGACATCATGAATAAGACATTTCCGCCTTTTTTTCAAAATAAGCCTGAAAACTGTCAAATGTCATTCAGATTATTGCTCAGGAAAAGATGTGCGCATTTGTCGAGCAAAATGAAAATGATATATATTGTGTATTATTTTAAGATGAAAAACATACTTGAATATAAATTTGCTCAACGCATGCGCTGTATGTTTTCTGAAAGAAAAACCACCTGAATTTATGGATACTTTCATTGAAAATGGCATTTTTGCAATTTTATGCCAACTTCTAGCTCTCGTCATATGACACAAATCATTTTGCTGATCAAACTGAGCGGATTTTGGGTTTGCTAATCCATTCATTATTTAAATGCCAGGGTTTGAGCTCCAAGTGAAATCATCGATATTTTGGGCCAAATGACTTTAAAAACTGTACCTACTTCTTTTCCACAATCACCACTCTAAAACTCTTACAGCCAGAAAACTGACAAGACAGAAGGCCCTCACAATAAATGTAAAAATCAAAAGCGGTCTTCCTCAATCTGCCCAATTCCAGTATTATGTTTAAAATTTATGAAAATATTCTTCAAAAAACTTAAATTATTGCATGTCATAGAAAGTGCTGACAGATGGACAGGCAGACAAAGTTATCCGAGCATTACCTTTAAATTCTGTGAAAATCTTTTGAAGTAACCTCCAGTTAATGTGTTCCATAGAAAGTGCTATTTTCTTATTGATATATAAAAACATTCTAAGTCCCATAACTCTGTAAATACAAACCCAATAAATCTGAACAAGAGGCCCATGGGCCACATCGCTCACCTGAGTCATCTTGGCTCATATCTAAAGATTTTTCCTATATATTCGCATGTAAAACTTTGATCCCCATTGTGGCCCCAACCTACTCCCGGGGACCATGATTTTTATAAACTTAAATCTGCACTACGTTAGGAAGCTTTCATGTAAACATTAACTTTTCTGGCCCAGTGATTTTTCAGAAGATTTTTAAAGATTTTCCCCTATATATTTGTATGTAAATTTGGCCCCATCTTACCCCCTGGAGACCATGATATTTACAAAACTTGAATCTGCACTATGTCAGGAAGCTTTCGTGCAAATGTAAACTTCTTTGGCCCAATGGTTCTTAAGGAGAAAATTTTTAAGGAAAAAAATATTTTTACTATTTATTAGTTATGTAAAACTATGATCCCCTATTGTCACCTCAACTTACCCCCGTGGGCCATGATTTTAACAAACTTGAATCTGCACCATGTCAGAAAGCGTTCACGTCAATATCAGCTTTTCTGGCTCAGTGGTTCTTGAGAAGAAGATTTTTAAAGATTTCCCCTATATATTTCTATGTAAAACTTTGATCCCCTATTGTGGACCCAATCTACCCCCGGGGGCCATGAGTTTAACAAACTTGAATCTGCAATACGTAAGGAAGCTTTCATGTAAATTTCAGCTTTTCTGGCTCAGTGGTTCTTGGGAAGATTTTTATAGACCCCACCTTATTTTTACATTTTTGTGATTATCTCCCCTTTGAAGGAGGCATGGCCCTTCATTTGAACAGACTTGAAAGCCCTTCACCCAAGGATGCTTTTGGCAAAGTTTGGTTGAAATTGGCCCAGTTGTTCTGGAGAAGTCGAAAATGTAAAAAGTTTACAGACAGACGGACGGACAACAGGTGATCAGAAAAGCTCACTTGAGCTTTCAGGTCAGGTGAGCTAAAAACAGAAGAGGTCTTCCTAAGCCTATTCCAAGTATTATGATAATGCATAAAATTTATGAACATTTTCAAAAGGAAACTTAACTAATCCTGTGCCATAGAAAGTAATGATGGACAAACAGACAGTGATTGCTATAGGGCACCCACCATATGGCTGTTCCTAAATTAATAACGGATTTGAACGATCGCTAAGATAAAATCAAAGGCCTCAAGGGCCTCAGAGTCGACTCGTCCACAATTTCTAGTATGTCTCAGGCGGGTGGACTGGAATTTCATTCACTGTCTAATGGTAAGTCATTAAATTCCCACACTACATCAGCTATTCATTTACCTCATTTCTGGTTCTGTTGGAAATGAATGACTGTTTTGTTGCTCTTTCACCTGTACAAAAGAATAACAATAAACAAAAGGTTTCAGTTTTCTTCAGACTTCAACTTAAAATAACTTGTATTTCATATTACTTTATTTCCACAAAGATGTCCTGTCAATTTATCATGGAAATGTGAATGATCAATTCGTTTCAGCACACTGTATAAACATGTATGCAAAATTTATGAGAACACATACTTTCACATCAAGGCAATCTTGCATATTTATGCAAAAAACAAGATGTGTTTTAGAACACTGATGCTCCAAATTACAAAGTGGAACGGTAAGACATTGTAATTTTTTTTAATTTCAAAAACTAGGTCAATGGTCAATGTCAAAAGGCCAACAAATCTGGTATCGTTGAAAAGGCCTTCTTACAAAAAAATGTACATGCTTAATATAAAAACAGTACTTCTTACAATTTGAAAAAATATGGCTTATCTTCGAATTTTCCAAAAGTAGGTCAAAGGTCAATGTAATGGTCACCAGGTCAAATATTTTGGTGTTAATGGAAAGATCTTGCCACAAGGAATACACATAGCAAATATGAAAGGTCCACCTCTTATAGTGTAAAAGATCAAGTTTTTTGAAAATTAACAAAACCTAGGTCAAAGTCGAAAGGTCACAAGGTCAACAAATCTGGTATCATTTGTAAGAAGGTCTTCTCACAAGAAATGCACATTCTCACAAGAAATGCACATTCTCACAAGAAATGCACATGCTAGATATAAAAGCAGTACCTTTTACGATTTGAAATATATGGCTTATATTCAAATTTTTTTTAAAGTGGTCAATGGTCAATGTAAGTCACCATAGCTGCAATAATGTAGCCCTATCCGATTTTTTTTATTCTGACGTTTTCGGGATAGGGCTACAATTCCATAGGATCTCCACAATGGTGCAAAATAATTTTATGAATAACCGATAATAAGCTCCGTGTATTAGTCCCAAATGTTGTTTACACCAAAAAGAATACCAACTTTGTGCTTGGGCATGTCTAATAACGGTGTTTTTCATTAAACATCATGTAGAGCATGCAAAATTCTTCGTCTGCTTTTTATCATGAGATCTCGTAGGTGGATCTAGTGAAAAACCTAAACATTGACAATCTGTGCAAAAATGTAGTTGCTCAAGCCACTCCGGCAAAGAAAGGAAAATCATATGGTTGCAGAAAGAATTTACAATATGCTGTTCGTTTTTTTAACTTGATATTAAATCTAAACCTTTTTAATACCGATGAAATAGCTTTCTTCTCCGTACTTGTCCATTAATGTAAATACTACCTTATATGGCTTATATGTAAATAACTTGACAATCGGAAGTACTTAAACATGGCGCACAAATATGAATCGAGAAATTGGAATATATCGAAATTGTTGAAAACGGTAGAATAGAGCCTCACAAATCGTAAGTTGCAGGTTGTAAATTTATATATTGACTAAGAAACATATTAGAATATCATTTTATTTACATAAAGAAAGTCAGCAAATGTCTAGAAAATGTGGCGGGAGTGAATCACTCCCGCATTTGCACCATTAGGAAGATCCTAAGGAGTTGTAGCACTCTCCCAAAAAAAAAAAATCGGAGAGGGCTACATTATTGCAGCTACAGTCACCAGCTCAAAGATTTTGGTGTCAATGGAAAGGTTTTGCCAAAAGGAATACACATACCAAATATGAAAGCTTTACCTCTTAAGGAATAAAAGATATGACCAATGTTAAAGTTCTTTATCACAGATGGACAAGCCAAAAACTATATTCTCCGAATCTTCGATTCCGGAGACACAAAAATTGACCTTGTAAATGAAAAATTATTCATAATCATTTTTAATACATGTATGCTGATACTCAGAATGTGTTGACAAATCAAAATTCAGTACTTTTCTGATCATGATGCAAAAGTACTCTTGAACTGAAGTAAGCATCCATGTTACAATACCTCGTTTGGTTGGACCGACTCCTCTGGTGTACTATTCTCAGAGACTTCTGGTATCTTCTGTTTCTTGGAATCTTTATTCTGTGATACAGATGACTTTGTCAAATTGCCCCCAGAGGACTGCTTGAACTTCTTCAGCTGTAAATTTATATCAAGACTTATTCACATATTTGAGACCAAAATTTAAATGAAAATCATGATTTCTTTAAAATAAAGAAGCCAAATTTAATGAAATCACTAGATATACTTATATGTCAACACTTGAAATATTCATATAATATATACCCTATGTATTGGCATATAAGCTGACCCTCGTACAAGTCTGTTACCATTTTTTAACAAGAGTACCGCAAAAAGTACATAATACGCCAGTGCTTACATAGGGTGTTTTTCTTAAGCCATAATTTATAGAACTTTGCTTTGGGTAGTATCAGCAATCATCAGACTGTGACATACTCTCTTTGCATGGTAAGAATAAAGGGTCTTAGCTTGATTAAAACTGTGACAAGAGGTAGATAGACAAACCAAGAGTTCTGTGTGTAAAATATTTCCCCAACTTTGACCAAGTTAAACAACCTGTAAATATTTAAAACATCAAAGAAAATTATAAATTGTTTTAAGAATTAAAATCCTTGCACTATGCACATCTTCAAGTTATTTACAAAGATCCTAGCTTCTAAACTGTGAGAGGAGTTAAAAGGACAAACCATGCCCTTTATTTAATATAATATTTCCTCAAAAGTGTCCTTCCTGTCATGATATAATTCCACGCTCAAAATCTGATTCAAATACATTATACAGTGGAGCCTCGGTAATCCGGACGCCATTAATCCGGGCGCTTCACCTTCCGGATGATTTTTCTAGGGAACGGAATTTTTAGACATTATTTTGCATCATTAATCCGGAAATTCGCGTTCCGGATCCGGACGGTCATTTTTTACTACAAAACGTTATAATGCATTGAAAATTGTACCGTTAATCCGGACGGTAATTTTGTTGAGGGAAGGTCTGTGTCGGACAATTTTAGCAAGGCGTAAATTATAAAGAAAACAAGCCAAACTGTCTAATTGAAGCGATTACCTGTACCCTGTCAACACTTCCCTATAATTAGGTGGTGTGCGATGATATGTCAATTGGATAGCACGTGCCGATCGAGACATTGTATTGCCAATTTTCGCACATACATGTTTTATTGTGTGTAGTGTTGAATTTTGTAAATAAATCTGTAGCATATTATTTTATAGTCTTGATCAACAGCCTAATAGAATTAATAAATTTAACATCATGCCGTAATGATAATGTTTTTAACTGCTACACATATCAGTTGTACTGATTCGTAAATTGATTATCGGCTTATGCAAATTTAAGCAGTGTAGATTATACTTCTAGATTCTGGATTTTATACTGTTGATTGGCGTGAAATATACATGAATGTTCAAGCACATGTACATGTAGTAAGTTTCTAACCTTTAGAATGTCACGCATGTAGAATGTACCTGTGTACGATTGATTCTTGTTACGATGTTGTATAAGAGCTTTATTGCTTTCGAATTTTTAAACTCTGGGTAGAAGTGAGAAAATTACCATTTTAAGGAAAATGACAATTAAATTTTGTATGTACCCGTAGTGTTAGTTTCACCCGAGTTTTGTTCCGTTATTATCGCATCATGAAAATAATAGGTGCGCGTGACTAGATCAAAGCAGTAGTAGGTCTTGATATTACGAGCTTAAATGATTTTGTTCTCCCGATACTATCTTGGATAATTATAGAATAAGAAATATAAACTCTGGCAGATTGAATTTTGGTTAAAGAATGTTGTCAACTGACATGATAATCACGAAATTCTTATATAAACTTTGAACGATTAAGATTGTTTTAACAGACCGCCGAACCCGTGAATCGTGACAGATGGAAATTACCGGCCTCAGAAGTAAAATTGTGATGAAATGTTTGAAGTTTAAATGATTATGTTAGATACTAATGATTTATTTACTTATAGTTTCATAAAGTGCTTCATTATTTGTTTTAGTGCATACGGTACACAGTTTTATATATTTATTTGTAGGGCTCATATATATGCTTAATGTAAGCACAGGCAAATACACTGAACACGTACATTAAATCTTAGTGCTTTGAAATACATGTAAATGTTAACATTATCATAATTTATTTACTAATGCAAATGGTCAAATCCAATTATAGCATGTGTTTAATTCACTATGCATCAATAAAGTAGGCATATATTGGTTACTTATGTAAAGATAGAAAATATGCGATTCAATTATCCGGACGCTTCATTTATCCGGACGATTTTGCTGGGAACCAAAGCGTCCGGATTAACGAGGCTCCACTGTATATTAAGGTACTGCATTTAAGCTTTGTGTTTAAAGTGGCATATAGGCCCGATAGGGACTATTAATTAAAGTCCAACAACCTGTAATTTTCTAAAAAAAAAAAAAAAAAAAAAAAAAAAAAAAAAAAAAAAAAAAATTGAAGTAAATCAAAATCCTTGCCACATGTACATCTTCTGTACCCATACTAATACTCTGTAAAATAAGAAGGTCCTCATTTGAAAACTGTGGAAGGAAAACTAAAAGGCAAATCATGTACTCTCTATGCAATATTTCCTAAAAACTAACTAAGTTCAACAACCTGTAATTTTCTCAAAAACTGAAGACAATCAAAATCCTTGCCACATGCATACCTTCAATACCCATATAAACACTCTGTAAAATAAGAAGGTTCACTTGAAAACTGTGGAAGGAGTTCACCATACAAATCATGTACTCTCTATGTAATATTTCCTCAAAACAGACTAAGTTCAACAACTTGCAATTTTCTCAAAAATTGAAGAAAATCAAAATCCTTGCCACATGCACATCTTCAATACCCATTTAAACACTCTGTAAAACAAAATTACCCTTACTTGAAAATTGTGGGAGGAATTAACCGGACAAATTATGTACCCTCCATATAACAATAATTTTTCAAATAAAGGGGCAAAACTCCAGCGAGAGGTCAAAATGGATCAAAATTGCAAATGATCTAACATGATCCACAAGGAAGCTACATAGCAAGTTTTAGCTTGATATGTGACAGAGAAATGAAATTAGAAACAGAAAACCCCACAAGGATGGACAGACAGATGGAAGGACAGACAGACATCGCTGTACCATGATATGTCACATAAAAAGATGGGCGCATAAAAAGGGTTTTTAAAAAAAGGAATTTCACTTTTAAGAGTCGGACTGAATTTTGATCAGATTGTCCATCAACTTCGATCTATGTAATATCATTTTTCTAGCAAGAGTTATGTTTGTTGTTGTTGTTTTCTTTTTATTTACATGCAGATGCCTACATTCACTCTCAGTCCTTTCCTTTCCATAGCTTCTTTCCAAGTCAGGAGCCTCTCGACACATTCATCCAATGAGTCAGCAATGATAACCAGATCATCTCCATACAGATCCTCCCTGGGAACACCAGTGCAAAATTCACGTGAAAGAGCCTCAAGCACAATGATGAAATGCAGAGGGCTGAGTACTGACCCCTGATGGACTCTGACCTTCACAGCAAACTCCTCACTGTAGCCGTCACCAACGCTAACACAGTCACGAGCATTGGCAATACATCCCCTGCACCAGACGCACAATCCACTCTTCCACACCAAGTTTTCGCAGCGCCCACCAGATCACCTTCTGAGAAACACGGTCAAATGCCTTTTCAAGGTCCACAAACGCCATATAGAGCCATTTGTTTACTATAAGATATTTTTCTTGCAGCTGCCGAACAACAAATATTGCGTCAGTTGTACCTCTGCCAGGGACAAAGCCAAACTGGGAGTCATCGATTGTCACCAATTGCCTAATGAGGCTGTCCACAATCCTCTCCAGGACTTTCATGACTTGTTCTGTCAGCTTGAGTCCATGGTAGTTGCCCCTGTCCAAAGCCTCACCCTTGCCCAATGAAGCTCTGCTCCCAGTCAGTGGGGACCTTGCCATCACGGACGATTGAAGATGCAAGGTCACGGATCATGGATACAACTGTGTCACCTGCGGCTCTGATCATCACTACTATTCTCAATGGTCCAGCTGCTTTACACGACTCTATCTTGGAGATGGCCTTTTTCACAATATCAATTGTGATTGGGACAGGTGGCATGTTTGTTTGTTGTAATACATCTATATTTTCTGAATGCCAATCTTGATATTTATTACCAATAACCTCATTTTAAATACCCTGAATGCCCAAGCTATCTTTAATTATGAAGTGCTCTCTGTCAAGATATCAATCTGGTAAATCTGGACAAATAATTGGAGGATAAATTCATTACCACAACATTGATGTTCTTGCATTCACCTCTTTGTTTGATAATGAGTGCTCTAGCCCCTTTTTTCTGGTATTATATGATATTATAGGTAAACAAGATGTGTTTGTGAAACACAAATGCCCCCAATAATGGCCAATTCCGAAGATGACCAAGGTCACAAGGGCAAATATCTAAAAGAAATGCTCATGTGCAATATGAAAGCTCTAATATTTACCATTTAGAAGTTATGACCAATGTAAAAAAAAAATTAAAAGTAGGTCAAATGTCAAGGTCAAAAGGTTCAATACCAACGGAAAGGTCTTGTAACAAGGAATACTCATGTGAAATATCAAAGCTCTATCTCTTACTGTTCAAAAGTTATTAGCAAGGTTAAAGTTTTCAAAAAGTAGGTCAAATTCCAAGGTCAAAGGGTAAAAAATGTTGGTACCCACGGAAAGGTCTTGTCACAAGGAATACTCATGTGAAACATCAAAGCTCTATCTCTTATTGTTCGAAAGTTATTAGCAAGGTTAAAGTTTTCAAAAAGTAGGTCAAACTCCAAGGTCAAGGTCACGGGGTCAAAAATGTTGGTACCCACGGAAAGGTCTTGTCACAAGGAATACTCATGTGAAATATCAAAGCTCTATCTCTTATTGTTCAAAAGTTATTAGCAAGGTTAAAGTTTCAGACAGAATGACAGACAGGACAAAAACAATATGCCCCCTGATCTTCGATCTCGGGGGCATAAAAACAAATATATCCATACTGCAATTTACAGTCCTTTTTTATATATAGTGAATATCTAGTGCACTGTTGCCATTGTAAACAAGAGGCCCATGGGCCACATCGCTCACCTACATCACATTGTCCGATATTTAGAGATTTTCCCTACATATTCGCATCAGGGTTTGACATTTACATTTTTAGCACTAGACCAGTCATGCTACTTCAAATGATTTTTACTAGACCTGACCTTACATCCACTATTCATTTTCAAACACATTTTCTGTTTCTATAAATTCTACCCGTCACAGAAATTCTTTAGTCCATTTAGAATAAAATGACCTCAACCTTTTTTTTTTATTATTTCTACTTCAGAAGCCCTGCTTTGTTTCTTCCCAACCTTTTCCTTTTTTTCTCTTGGGACATCTTTCCTTGAAGATGAGAAGTCATATTTGAATATACTAGAGACATTCTCGCACATGTTTCAACAACGAAAAATGGCTGTTTACAACGTAATTTATTATTTGATAAACACTTTCTTATAAATATTTAATTCAATTAAACTGTTTTTTAAAATTGAACTCAATTTATATATATTTATCCGAAACACAACTTTGCACACATTAACATCGAGTAGATGTCGTAAAACATCACTTCCAACCCGACTTATTTATTAGAACTAAAAATAGAGATCACGTCACCATGCGGTTGCTCTAAAACTCTTTGCAAGTAAAGTTTATTGTTTTGTTTTTTTCATGACCAGTCGGACTAGTAAATCGACATTTTACGCGACCAGACCTATCATTTAGTAGACTCAGTCGGTCAGACGTGCCTTAATTAGTGTTAAACCCAGCGCATGTAAAACTTTGATCCTTATTGTGGCCCCAACCTACCCCCTGGGACCATGTTTTTTACAAACTTGAATCTACACTATGTCAGGAAAATTTCATGTAAATGAAAACTTTTCTGGCCCAGTGGTTCTTGAGAAGTTTTAAAAAAAAAAAAATTTGCTATATATTTCTATGTAAAACTTTGACCCCCTATCGTGACCTCATTCTACCCCCGGGGGAATATGATTTTAACAAACTTGAATTTGCTTTATGCCAGGAAGCTTTCAGGCAAATCTCCACTCTTATGGCCCAGTGGTTCTTAAGAAGAAGGCTTTTAAAGATCTTCCCTATATATTCACCTGTAAAAGTTTGATCCCCTATTGTGGCCCCACCCTACCCCTGGAGGTCATAATTTTAACAAACTTGAATCTCCACTATGTCGAGAAGCTTTCCAGTAAATTTCAGCTTTTCTGGCTCAGTGGTTCTTGAGAAGAAAATTTTTAAGTCACCCCACCCTATTTTTGCGATTATCTCCCCTTTGAAGGGGGCATGGCCCTTCATTACAACAAACTTTAATCCCCTTTACCCTAAGATGATTTGTTTGGTTGAAATTGGCCCATTACTTCTGGAAAATGATTTTCCTACATATAAGCATGTAAAACTTTTGATCCCCTATTGTAGCCCCACCCTACCCCTGGGGGCCATGATCTGAACAAACTTGAACCTACTTTGTACCAGGAAGATTTCAAGTAAATCTCCACTCTTATGGTCCAGTGGATCTTGAGAAAAAGACTTTTCAAGATTTTCCCTATATATTCGCATGTAAAAAATTTGATCCCCTATTGTGGCCCTATCCTAGCCCCGGGAGTCATGATTTTAACAAACTTGAGTCTTCATTATAACTCAGTCTATGCGAAAGACATCGGACCGTCGGACCTTTTTACACCAGACTGGAATGTCCGATGTCTCAGTGTCCGGTTTTGAAATTTACTATTTTGACGCAGAGTCATTTAAATGTTTGTTATAAGTAAAAAATATTGCACAAATCCAAATAAGTAAATAAATGTGATTAAAACCGCATGGACCGTCTAAAGTATTATGTGGGAGCGATCCCCGGTAAAAGAAAAGATGTTAGGCCTAGTGCCTACTCAAGAGAAGAATATGGACTATGCGTTGATTTTTTTAACGGCCTGCGAGAGGGTTTAATACATACGATTTGGAAAAATGGCCGACCATGGCATTTGCACGTGTTTCACTTTTTTACATTGATGGCTACAGTGAGGAGTTTGCTGTGAGGGTCGGAGTCAATCAGGGGTCAGTACTCAGCCCCCTGCTTTTCATCATCATACTTGAGGCTCTTTCACGCGAATTTCGCACCGGTGTTCCATGGGAGGATCTGTATGCAGATGACCTGGTTATCATTACTGACTCGTTGGATGAATGTGTCAAGAGGCTTCTGACTTGGAAAGAAGCTATGGAAAGGAAAGGACTGAGAGTGAATGCTGGCAAAACCAAGATCATGATCTGCGGTACGGGTCTTGACCTACTTCAGGACTCGGGCAGCTTCCCATGTGCTGTCTGTCGTACAGGTGTAGGCAGCAATAGTATTTTCTGCAATGGCTGCAAGCACTGGGTGCACAAGAAATGCAGTGGGCTCGTGCGCCTGTCTGTGGACCCTGACTTCAGATGTTCAAGATGCAGAGGAACTGCTCGCCCTCTTGACGGCAGGCCGCAGAGTGACATCCAAGTTGGTATGTACAAGTTGGAGGTAGTAGCCTCCTTCTGCTACCTCGGAGACATGCTTTCCGCAGCTGGTGGCTGTGACCTTGCAGCCACTACGCGTGTGAAGACTGCCTGGAAAAAGTTCAGGGAGCTGCTACCAGTGATGACATCACGCCACCTGTCGTATAAGACCCATGGTCGAGTGTATAACACCTGTGTACGGAGCGCTATGCTCCATGCCAGTGAGACCTGGGCACTGACCAAGCCAAATCTTCATCGCCTACTACGCAATGACAGGGCCATGATAAGACAGATCTGTAACATCAAGCCTGAAGATATGGCCACTGTAAGTTCAACTGAATTGCTGGGGCGGCTTGGCATCGACGACCTCGACCTCATCTTAAGGGAAAGGAGACTCCGCTGGTATGGCCACGTTGTCAGATCCAGCAGTGCAGTCAAGTGCGCTTTAAATATACAAGTTCCTGGGAGACGTAGAGTTGGTCGGCCAATGCTATCTTGGAGAGAGTTGACGGAGAAAGATCGTAGAGAATGGAAGCTCTCAACTGCCGACCCTCAAGACCGGAAAGAATGGAGATCTGAGGTGAGATCTGCCATGCGTGCAGCCAGCCAGATACCTGGAAGGGGGCCCACTAGTGTGGACACTACCAGTGATACTGCACGGAAATAAAAAGGAACCGACAACAACAACATTAGGTTTTTTTGGATTGACAAAATTTGGTTCAGTCCTGTGTGTTCATTGATTACACAGGACCGAATGTCCTCTGTGGGTGCAAAAAACTTTCGCATAGACTGCATATTATAAGCTTTCATGTAAATTTCAGCTTTTCTGGCTCAGAGGTTTTTGAGAAGAAAATTTTTAAATGACCCCACCCCATTTTTGTGATTATCTCCTTTAAAGGGGGCCTGGTCCTTCAATTGCACAAACTTGAATTCCCTTCACCCAAGGATGATTTGTACCAAGTTTGGTTGAAATTGGCCCAGTGGTTCTGGAGAAGAAGTTAAAAGTATGAAAAGTTTACAGACAGAGGACAATGGATGATCAGAAAAGCTCACTTGAGCTTTCAGCTCAGGTGAGCTAACAATCCATTCATTAGCCCAAAAAAATGGCTCTGAGAATATTCTTTTAGCATTGGAGAGTGTTAATAAAATGCTAGTTTTAAGACGGCTTTGTTAAACATCATATTGAAGAAAGTACTCTATTAACGGAGTATAATTTGAGAAGCAACAATATTACTTTTTAATATATACTTGGCATCAACACCATAGGGATAATGTATACAAAGTTTGATGATCCTAGTCTTATTAGAAAATTTTTCATGATTACCAAATCCTTAGACTTGCTCAAATCTCTATGTTTAATAATCAGTGCTCTCTTTAATACTTTTTGATAATGCCAAACATAGAGTATGGTAGAGAGCAGATATTTAGACTTCTGAAACACAGTAAAATTTGGACGAAATGATAAAGTAATAAAAACAACATAGAGACTTGAGCAAGTCTACCAAAACCTATGAAAGTATGACTTTGACCTTGGGAAATAGCAGGAATCTCCCTCTCATCAAGGGAAACAGGCTATAAAATTACCAATTTTCTATGGCATTGGTGAGCAAATCTTTTCTGAACTTGTTACATAAAATATGATCAGGAGATAGACAGCTTTGACAACAGTACATTTGTGTACAATTAAGCATTAATCTTACTGATTGATCAATGGTATCTCAAATTAAAGCTTCGAAACTCTATGGGTATCTTTATTATTAAGTGCTTTAAAACATAGTATTCAGTATTTGACCAAAACCAGCTTCAGGCATTGATTGACGCAAAATAGATGAACGATTTAAGTTTGTCTTTCATTAGCACCACAGGTAGTTGTGCTGTTTCATTTTAAATCACCATGGTACTTTTTTATGTTAGTATGCTGAAAATCATACAAATGTTGATATAAATTTTAAGTTTGATAAAGTTTCAGTTTTTACAATAACACAATACAGTGTATAAACTATATTTTGGCAATCAGAGGACTTGCCTATTTCAGGTGCAGATGCAAAGGGTGGAGGGAGGGGGGGTACCATAGGTACAGGTCCCAGAAAATACATTTATCAATTTGACTATTTTTATGCAATATTAAGTGTTAGTCCCTAGGATAATCTCGGCTGAGATTCAGCTTGGCTGGATATTGGACTGACGCCATCACTGAATCTTGGAGCAGTCCTTCATAATTCATGTCTGGAAATTCACAATCAACTTCGTTGGTTCTAGAAATTAACATGAAACTGTTATGTGAAACTGATGTTCCTTAAAATAAGTGACTTGATCATTCAACTAACTATCTAAATCACTATTAATAGGACTGAAAGGATTCATCGAAATACCGATTCTGTTCAATATAAACACTTGGTTCATTGCTTCAACTTTCGGTTCGAGACGTTTATTACAAAAGGGTTCAGTAAAATACATCAGCCTTGGCCTGTACTTCCTATTTTTACCTGCATGAGGGAAAAAATAAGGTTCAGACTGTTGGTTACCTTGAGTCTGGCAAAAATAATGATGAGCTACAGAGCCAACAGGCATCTTATCATTTGGCAGTTTGGAAACATTTTGCTTTTAAAATTATGATTGTGAATCTTGGACTCTTGGTAATTAAAATTTTTCTTTAATGCTATTATTGGTTTTTTCTGTATATTGCATCGTATTGAAAGTACTGAATCATGGCATAAGTATTGCAATATGTTTCGTATCGTGAAGGGGGCGTATCGTTTCAGCCATATACACTAATGCTGTATTGCTTACTGTCTAGGTATGAAAATTCATTAATGAACAGAGAAAGACATAACTTTTTATCTCACTTGCCCTTTGGGCAAGTAAACTGAAATTTTCACTTGTCCAAATGAAAAAAAAAATTCAATGTTTTGTTGGTTTTTTTTTGTATTTTATCACTTATTTATACATATAACTGTAATCTACATCCACACTTGCAATTACTCCGTGGACCTTCTGCATCCACAACAATTACAATGAATTATATATATACTCAAAGATAAAGGTAATCATTTTCTTTTTCACATAAATGTATTATGATTTTCAACAAACTACTTGTCAATTATATCATCATTCAATGCCCATTTACCAAGCATTTTGGATTTGCTATGAAATACATTTTGACAATATTTTTCTATATTTCTATAGTATTCAAACAAATCAATTGCATCCGACAATTTGGGTTTTGAGTCCCGTGATCTGGAGTAATAAATATTCTAACAAAAGAAGAAAATTTTCCAAACAACTTCCCATCAATATTGCCTATATAGTAACACAATTCTTTTTGTGAGTTTATAACATTTTTAAAATGCATTGTACCATTTCACAAAATCTTTCCAAAAGGCAGATACATGAATACAGTCATAAAAATAATATGAGTGACTGTTTCTCTTTCACAATATGAACACAAGTCATTATCTACAAATTTGTGAAGGAAAGAGTTTGTGACTATAACACATAAGTATACGGTATTGAAAATAAATAAATTTTGTTTCTTTTGTGCATAATGATGCATTCTTATAATAAAATTCTCAACATTTTTCTGAAATAGTTTCATTGAAACAAGTTTCCCACTTACCATCTAGGTATGAAAGCTCCTAAATGAACAGGGAAAGACATAACTTTTTATCTCACTTGCCCTTTGGTCAAGTAAACTCATATTTTCACTTGTCCGAATGGAAAACTTTGTTGTCTGTGGTGACTTGAAAAGATTGAGAGTAGAAATAAGGAAAGGAGAGGCAGTCGAGAGGATACAGTTCAGAACAAGTCACGCGTCAAAGGTGTTAAATGTTTGTAAAATGTTCATGCTGGGTATTTTGGAGTGATCTAAATAATTATTTAATATAAAACTCCAGGAGGAAACTAAATAGGCTGTTTCTGCTGCCTAATTTCATGTACTGAGTATTTGGCCAATGGATATTGTTTAAATTGAACCTGGTCGAATGGTCAAAGCCTGAATATTACAAAATATGTGTATATATGTAGCTGTGCTCGCTCAAAAGGTAGCACCGTCAACATATCATTTAATCACTTTTCCTACTGATATAATCACTTGCCCCATCAGTCAAGTCTGTTTTGAGTTTCACTTATCCGAACTGAGTTTGGAGACAACTGTTAATGTCGATATGATGAATAGTCACTAAATGAAAGACTCCCATGACTTGATTGTTATTGAAGAGCTCTTACAATTCATTTTTCTTAATTAGTGATATACATTCCATATGGACAGTTATAGTGAGTTAGTTTAACTGTCAAATTACTTATTTGAAGTGAACAGCAGTGCCCCATAAGTGCACATTAATTGCTAGAATTGGCTGAAGTTGAATGTGAATTTCCAGAATTATGATTATGAAGGACTGCTCTGAAGTTTGGTGAAGGCCTCAGTTACAATATAGCCGAATCTCTGCCGATTAATCCCTAGGGAAAAAATACATGGACAATTCTGGATCCGGACAGGTTGCTATACTCACCCTATTAACGGTTGCACCGTCATCATATTAACAATTTACACAATAAAAAGAGAATTTGCTAGTGTTCGATAAATATAACGTCACTGTGGGAAAAAGTAATGACAAGATCCTAAGAATTTAGCACTAGCTTATTCTGACCATGAGCACCAGAAATACACGTTTTGAAAACATGGTGTTTACGTACTGATACAAGGTAATGAATGCTACTTTCACTGTATTACTCAAAGTTAAGTGATTTTACAAAATTTGCACAATAAAAGATAAACACATTTAGAATTTATATTCCCACTATGCATTTCAACTTGATCGACCAAAGTGATCAGGGCACCTTTTTTCTAGCAGCAGCTATCTTCTCCTTCTTCCCGTCCATGTTATGTTGACGTCAAACGTTAGTGTTGGATAATTTGTACAAAATTTATTCGTATTTGTGAAATTTTGACCTTTTTTAAAGACACAATACAGTCATGATTAAAATTATTCTTTGTTAATTACTTTTTAATAAAACCACACTCACTTAGGAAGGTTTCTATAACACAAACTTCATTTTATGTCGTGCGACTCAGTTTAAGTAATTCGGGCCTTTCGGGTACAAGTGAACTCGGCACCTGGTAAATTCGGCACCTGAAGAAAAAGTAAATTTAGGCTGTAGGTTAACTTGGCACTTGGTGAATTCGGCATCAGGACCTCGTCAACTGGACCCTTGTTTATTTTGCAATCTTTCTTATATTGGTTGATCAATAAAGTAAAATGAATATGAATTTCTGTATCTGTATTTGTATGGGTACGTCGAAGCTACCAATTCTGGCTTTTCTACGCAAGCTCCGGTCAGCTCAGTATATTCCGTTACGCTACAACTCCAATATCATTATTCGTAGGGGAAAGTAGTCCCGGAGAATTTGACGCTGTACGGAGTGGTAGCAGGTCGTTCCGTCCCACAGTCTCTAGTCGATCCGTCCCTAGACGGTCCGTCCCATGGTCGATTCGGCCCATTTTGCTTAGTCGATCCGGCCCCTCCAATTTTTTTTTTATCAAAGATATGATAAAAGATTATTACTTAAGAAAAAGGGAAGTTTTTGCATATATATTATGTTATAGTTATCAAAATTAGATAACTGCCGAAGTTAGACCTGTAAATAAAATTGTTTATACAACCCTTAACTAGGATTTATAATTTTTGTTTAAAGTGCAATGATTATGAAAATGTGTGCTCATTAATTATTGTAAAAACATCGTTATTCAACTATGTATAGCAATCAATGTAACTGTGTGTCCCATGTCCACTGATCATTGTGAAAACACCTTAGTGAAAACAGTTTTTATAACTGCATTGTTGTGCAACCTTTGATCATTAATTACGAGCTTACAGTAACCTAACTATTAGAAATTTTTTTTTTTTTTTTTTTTTCTCAAAGAATTGCTCATGATTTGGAAATAGAATGTGGCAGGTAGGCCTATAGAAATATTCCAAGAAATGACAGAGTATTTGTCTAAAAACAAAAGGTATTCTTTGAATTGAAAATGATGCCCACTTTATCGAATATTGTGATGTGTATAATGATCTTAGAAAAAGCTGTCAAATATCAAAACATCTCTTCTTTTGGGGAAATACTGAAAGCTTATTTCAATATGGAGGAACACATACCTTTTAAAAATGCTTTGGCAAAGTATGTTTTTCTTGCTTTTAAAAGAAGAGACATTTGTTATGATAAACAGTCTCAAGAAGATTAATATACATTAGTGTGATCAAGGTTAATTAGTCTGCAATCAAGCCATAAATACCATAGAGCATATAAAAGGATGACTACCTGATGACAGAGAAGACATGATCAGCGGCACACACACCATGAAGATGAAATACGCAGATGTAAATAGCACTTGGAAAAATATTATTTTTTCTGGGCCGGATCGACTAGGGGACGTATTAACTAGGGGACGGATAGTCTAGGGACGGATCGGTAATGGGACGAATCGACTAAGGGACGGATTGATTATGGGACGGAACATCTAGAAAGCTACGGAGTTTGTTTTCTGGACAAACACCACCAAATGTTTTCCCATAGACTTCCATACAAATTCCAATCATTGTCAATTATTTATTAAGCCAATTTTCAAAAAATCAGTCACCATTCAGCAAAGTTCATCATCTCCCCTTCAAAATTCCACCAAAAAATATATGGCTTGCCGTTGCGTTTTTCCTTCAAATTTTGGCCTGTTTACAACTAGTGTAGATCCGCACTGAATGAAATTGTCCATCCAAATATCACCTCTCCACTCAGATCTTCCCTTATAACTTCTGTATCTTTCTACATATTCTGTTATGTCACCTGTCATTTTTATCACTTATATTTCACTATTAAATTCCATCACAAAGATTTTCTGTTAATGACCAATCAGATCTCCTGTCAACTTTTCTTCTCCGCACAACTTTGGGTGTCCACAATGGCGGCGCCCTGTAACCCAATGGCGGCGCCCTGTAGCTAGGCAATTCTGGTGTTTTTCCTTCTACGGTGCTGACTAAAACCCGGTCTCGGTCCCGGTATTCGGTGTCGGTCCCGTGACTAAAACCCGGTCTTCGGTCCCGGTCCCAGATACTTTTATTCGATAAAAACAGAATATATCAGGATATTTGCGCCCAATTTCTTAATAACTTAGGTATGACATCTCATGCCTGCATTCTGATAGTAAATTGATCATATTATTTTCTTCTTTCGTAAAATAATATGTGAAAACTCCGGGACCGGTGGGACCGAGAAATAAAAACAATGCTAAAAACCGGTCCCGGTCTGGACATTTTTCCTCAATAGCCGCTCTAATCTACCTTTTCATTAAAAAGATAAGGACATGATACTCAATGGCATCCCTTTGTATACATATATTTCTGATTTATTGTGTGTGTAGGTTTTTTATTCCAATATTCTTTATACATTTATGTCAGAATCGAACTCAACTACATGTACGTGACATTTTCTCCCAAATGATCGCGTTACACTACCTCTTCATAAGAAGACAAGGATGTAGAAGGAAAATGCATATATGTACTTATCCTAATGTATTTGTTTGTAATTTACAGTTAGTTTACTTGTACATTTATTTTGTCAAAAATCAGTTTTCAAAGATTCATGTTTTGTATTCCGAATCCGATCTCTTTATATGGGTATATATTTGTATATACATGTAACCAATGAATAATAACTATATTTCTTCCATTCTTATTTGATACTTAGTTTTCTTTTTTTTCAGTTGTGGTTCTTTTAGATACAAGGCTTTTTTAAGGAAAGTCCGTGCTTTTACGTATCCGGTTTTAAATTTTAAACACCGACTAGAAAGTTCCAGTTATAACTTTGATGTTTGTAGTTTACGAGAACTGTTCGAGTCAAATTTAGCATTCAAATGTGAATCTTAGATATATTTACCATGAATTATTATAGTATGAAGTCCTCACTAGCTCCAATGGTACAAACAATGTAATATCTACATTGAAAGGCTCATAGGCTTAAAAGGCTCATAGCTTGCAATCTAAGCCTGAACAAGTTAAAAATCATACATAGGCGTGATCCTCACAGTGGAATTCACACTGAATTTTAGGGAGTTGGTTTGGTTCAAAGAAACCCAGAATTATAAATCCTCAGAAAATCATCACCAAAGTTGTTGAATATTTGAACTTTTCTTCACAAGTACTTTCAAGAAACAAAATTATTTGTACATGAGCTGTAAGTTGCTAGAATCTACATATATGTTACACTATATTTATTTTTTCTATAAGTATGAGATAGCATGTATGTATTTTTATGTATTATATGATTGATAGCCAAACAAAAAAAGAATAACACACACACCAAAAACATTGTGAGAAAAAGGAAGGGGTGGGGGTGCACCCCCCCCCCACTCCTTGTGTTCTAATTGTCTGGTAAGACAAAATTTTCAGTATGTTTTACATATATATATATATTGTCAAATTCTGTTAATCTTGATTTTAAGACTGTATTTGCCGTTACAATTTACTATTTTCAAAGTGTGCAAAGAATAATTGTAAAACTTAAATTTAAAAATGGGGGTTTACATATTCAAGAGACCATTTTGCAAAATATCTCTGGTCAACTATGGTAAAATATGTTTTTTTGTTAACTTTACATATAATTCTAAATATTTTTAAAGAAAAACTGGCATGTAAACAATTTAGATTTTGAGAATTTTTCAAAATTGCGATATTCTGTGATTTTTTTCTGAAGGATGTGAGCAGATTAAACAGCAATTGTGTATGTTGTCAATTGAATATCTTTAAAAATTCTCTTAGTAAATGAATAGCTATTGGATTTTATATATTATAGCTTAATATGATGTGCTTTGGTGCATATTTTTAATAAAACATGAGATGATGCATTCTTGTGTTAGAATTTGGCTTTTGCATTTGGGGGTATATGTGCTCTGTAGCATATAGTATAAAAATAAACCTGCAAAGGTATGTCTTATATGGGCTTTTTAGTTAGTCTATGAGTTGTTAAAGTTATTTAAGTGAAAAAAAACTTTGATTGACAGAAATTTCTAATAGTATTTACCTACCTTAAATCCACCTAATATATTTATAGTTTCTATAAAAGTGTGTCATACATTGACATGCTCACCAAAAATGTCAAATTCAGTATACTTATACAGAAGATACCCTCTGACTTTAGATGATCTTCAAATAATCTATGGTATGTTTTTACTGTAATATTATGTGGTAACTATATTTATTGTGAATAGAACTTATATACGTATATGTACAAACATATTAATTATGCTGCACAAAAACTGTTTGTTTCCTATTTTCAAAATATCATATTTCAAAGTGCATAAATTTGACATAAACTGACAAATTTACATATAATGAAATCTACATTTATAAATATGCAAGACATACCTGTAAATTCATTTAAGAAATAAATTTCAGTTTTGAAAATACAAATAGGCCTACTGTTAGCGCTTCATGGAAAGTATGCCTGCGTGAAGCATTTTATACCCTCATGTATTTTTACTAACCATTCAAAAGTTATGGCTAAGGTTAAAGATTTTCAAAAGTAGGTCAAATTTGAAAGGTGGAGAATTGCATATAAATGTGATTTCTTTCGTTTGAGGAACGAATTAGACAGAAATCAATTTCTACTTGGTAATTATAGTGAATGGATTATTCCGGATATTTCAAGTTTTCAATTCGAATACCTGTATAGGTATGTTCAGTCATGTGGTTTAATAGAACCGGTTTTAATCGAGTAACGATGTAAAATCAGTTTAGGACGACACGTAGAGCAGACAACACGTTTATATTTTATACTATTACTAATTTGTATTTACATTTATGTAATTATAGTACGTTGTATTGTTACATCATTAAAAGCTGCTGCGTGTCGTTGCTAGTCCATTTAGTGTGTTATGTTGTTTTTATTACTGATGTTATATCAGAAATGAATGGGTTTTAAATGAGAAAGAAAGGTCTTGTCACAAGGAGTACACATGTGAAATATGAAAACCCTATCAACATGCATTCAAAAGTTATGCCAAAGGTTCAAGTTTTTGCTGACAAACAGACAGATGGACCAAAAACTATATAAATGCGCCCCGAATATTCGATTACGGGGGTATAAAAATGAAATTGAACATTTGCTTTTCAAAAGCATCATTCTTGTATTCAGAATCTTTCTGGAAAGGAGGGGGGGGGGGTTGTTGTTGACAAGAGTGCACATTAATTTTGTTTCGCTATCAACAACAATTATTCATGTTTCAATATTTATAATAAAATTTAAGGACAATATTTTTTTTTCCATTTCACTAATGAACATAATTTTATAACAACTAATATAATGTCATAATTTAACAAGTTAATGCGACACTCGTAAATGAGAGAGAGAGAGAGAGAGAGAGAGAGAGAGAGAGAGAGAGAGAGAGAGAGAGAACAGTCAGCCTTATGTATATACATGTACATATACAGAGACCCGGTTCGGAATACACCAACATTGAATTTGAAAATTTCATCAATCGTGTGGTCAGGTGTTTGACCTAAATGGAGGAGGAGTTAAACACCCTTGGTAGTATGTGGTCAGTAACAAAAGAGCTCGTACAAATATGTGAAAAACATCTATTAAATCTTGGGATGGATTGCCAGAAATTTTCCAGAAGATCAAAGGAGTGCTATAGGTTGTTGAGACCATGTTTAGCTAAAATCTTAGCTATGAAATGTGAGTAATTTCAAAAAACTTTGACGAACCATTGTTGATATGATTTCTGCTCACCCTGCTGATGTCGTTGTCGAATCAAGCATTGATTTAAACTTTGATTGAAATAGTTTGTGTTATATGTGCTGAATGTAACTGGGTACTTATATAGACATACTGTATATTTGTGACATTGTGACCTTGATTTGTGTGATCAAAATGACCGAAAAAGCAGAAAACAAAAGGAATCTTAGTGACTTATCCAAGTCATTCTCGGATGTCGCGAGAACTCCTAAAAAACAGAGGAACGAGTCTGAGCCTGAATTCCCCAGAATGACTACTTTTACCCCAGTGTCTCAACGTGACCCGTCTGATTTTCCCCCATTACCAACGGTTAACAACCCACAAATCACCCATCAACTCGTCATTGGTGAAGATGATATTGTTAGAATTGCTGCTGCCGTAAAATTATCCATTCAAGATGAGTTATCTGCACTTGTGAAACAAGAAGTGACAAAAGCAGTAGAACCTCTGAATGCCAAAATCAACAAACTGGAATCCATGAACAATGATCTTCATCTTCAACTTGATGAACTTGAACAATATGGTAGAAGACCACTAGTAAGATTCTCTGGGATACCTGAGACAGCTGGAGAGAATACAACTGATTTGATCTTGGATGTGACCACTGAAGCCGGGATTTCTATCAACCGTGATGATATTGTTAATTCGCATCGGGTAGGGGCACCCACCACCGCCATAGGACACACACACCTAGACAGATCATCGCAAGGCTACGTTCAGCAGACCTGAAATTTAGATTAGTGAAAAGCCATAAGAGTCTAAAACGAAATCCGGAGACAAAACATGTGTCAATCAATGAAGACCTGACGAAACGTAGAGACAAATTATTATTCCTGTGCCGTCAGCTCTGTCGTGAACAAGTGATTCTGCAGGCGTGGTCTTCCAACGGTAAAATTCGTATTAGAGATCACAGACAGAAAACTCACATCATCAGACAAGAGAGTGACCTATGTCCGTTTGGTCATACCCCGGCGCCAACTGAGAGCTGACTCTGAGTGTACCTATATATGATGTATATATTATGTCCAAGAAGTAAATACGACTACGTTCAGTATTTTGAAATGTAATACCAATTATTTAGCTATTTTATGTTTATAATATTACTACACTGATAATATTACTATACCGAAAACAAACACTTTCATACTCACAAGTTCTCCAGTTAAAATTTTACCTTAAAATTCATATGGCCTCAAATTTCAATTATTTTGTCCTTTTTGTCTGCAATTCACCCCTCCTATTTTCCTACCCTACATGTTTTGTATGCTTTATTTGCCATTGTTTTGCTGTTATTTGCATGAACTTATTTATTTTGAAATGTCTTGTATTACTACCAAGGTAGTACTGTACTCATGTGAATTGTTGCCTTGTATGTATTTGTATTTTTTCTCTTTTTTCTTCCATACCATTTTGTTTACTTACAATCAAACCTTATGTGCAGTAATATTTTAGGAGAGGGACTTGTAAGTTGTCAGAACTTGTTCCCAATCCTTTTGATTTCATCAATAAAATATGTTCAAAACAAAACAAAACCTAAATGGAAAATAAAAATGAATTAATTTTGTAAAAACTACATCCAACGGTAAATTACAAACAAATACACCAGGATAAGTACGTATATATCATTTCTCTTCTACATCCTTATCTTTTTATGAAAATGTACTGTAACGCGTTCATTTGGGAGAGAAAAAATCACGTAGTTGAGTTCGATTTTGACATAAAAAGGAAAATTGAAATAAAACACAAACATACAATAAATCAGAAACATACATGTGCATACAAAGGAATGCCATTGAATATCACACCCTTATCCTTTTTAATGAAAAAGTAGATTGAAGCGGCTATTTAGGAAAAATAAAAAAAATATCGAGACCGGGACCGGCACTGTTTTTACTTCTCGGTCCCACCGGTCCCGGAGTTTTCACATCCTATTTTACGAAAGACGACAATAATATGATCAATCAACTATCAGAATGCAGACATGATATGTCATATCTAAATTAACTAGAAATTGGGACAAAAATATTCTGATGTATTCTGTTTTTATCGAATAAAAAAATCTGAGACCGGGACCGAAGACCGGGTTTTAGTCACGGGACCGAGACCGAAGACCGGGATCGAGACCGGGTTTTAGTCAGTACCCCTTTCTACGACGGTGAGAGAGATAGTGTCGGTCTTATTCACCGTGTACAATGCCACATGCGGGGACCGTGATCGGTGTAGCGCGGGGATGTGATTTCGAAGCGAAGAAAGTAGGTCAATAAGTATTCAAAGACTGATTGTGTTTAATCAAAATAAATCTAGATAGCCAAAAGTATTGCACGGAAGACAGTGGTTATTGGCAAGCTAGCACTAGCAACTGGGGAGTTTAGAACTCTTTGGAAATACCCAAACACTTCGACAATATACAAGTAGGGTAGGCGCCGGGTATATTTTTCGGTGTATTTAATGAGAAATCTCCACTCCTACTGCATAAACTCCAAAAATTTTTTGACCAGAAACATTACCTATGAATGGGACTCAATATTCGACTGAAAAAACCAACACAAAAGCATGATATGCCGAGTATTTGACTGAAAACCCTGTGTGGCGTAGGGGGGTGAAAATCGTGTGGCGTAGGGGGACTGAGACTCGCAAAGTTTCTTACCAAAATCCTCATCTTGAACATAGTGAATATATAAATATCAAATTCAAACTTGTTCAAAGTTACTCTGATATTCGTACGATAAACCGATAATGATGTGTGTGACTTTCTATGCCATTACATTTTCATTAAAAACATTTTCTAAAATACCACAATACCAGATGATTAAGACAGTTTCATATTTTAATGAAATTGACATGAACTATTGATAATTTCAGATAATGCAATGATCAGAAAGAAAAACAATCTTTGGTTAAATAAACACAGACACCTGAGGTATGGATACTACTTAGCCCCCCCCCCCCCCCCCCCCCCCCCATTTTTTGCACCATAATATCTTTTAAATGTGTGGATTCCCTGTTTAATTCTGTCAAAGTTATGATACAATTACATGTAATACCAAGAATTTCACGAATATCCAGAAATAAAGCAAGATGAAAGCATATGATATAAATGTTTTCAGGCACGTAGGATTTTTTCCCCCCAAAAAAGTGGGGAAGGGGGGGGGGGGGGGAGACGTCCACTTCACAAGCGTATGAAAATTCTTGAAAAGCAAAAACGAAACAAATATAACAAAACCCAGTTTAAATCCTAAATCGCGGGGGATGGAGGGCAAGAGATTGATCGGTTCCTTAAATTTTATAATTCAAATATTATTTTATTAATGGAGGTATTTTATAGATCAAACTTTGTTCGTAAAATTAACTAACTATGCATGTACAGTAAAAAACATTCCCTTCTATTGCTACGTGTTTGATAATTATTTTTGTGTACATTTGAGTAAGTTGATTTACACTAACATTGATTTTCAAAAGATCGAATTACACATGAGTAAACATATTTCAACAAAAATATTGCAGTAGAGAAGCGTGTTCGATAAAATTAACATGTTGCGGTCATTGACTCCTGATGTACATGTATATTTTTGTCCACAGTGTGAAATGACTACAAGATAATACTTGCATGCTTTGTTTCTACATGTAATTTCTGAAAAGTAATAATGAAAACTTGATATTTAATTGACATCCTTACCCTGGTATAATTTTTTTAGGACTGCGAAAAATCACACAAGGGACACATAAATATAATCAATGACTAAAAGTATTGTACAGCGTCAGCAATATCATTTCAAATTGTCAGTAATTACACTATTCCTTAACTGGCACTTATTTACATGTACAATCAGAAATAGTAAATCCTTATAATGCTGCAATGAATTGAGGACCGCAACCAAACTCAGCCAGAGTTTGTTTGAACATGGACCGCAAGCATTCTCTCGCCAAAGGGTGCGTTACGCAAGATTCTCTTACATCTGTCAACACTTGCAATCACGTGACAATACAATCAAATGATATACACAGCCATTCTCATTTCCTTTCCTTTTAAAAGTTCTGGCAACATGTGATACATCAAGCTCTTTCATAGCGCACTGGCACTTTGATAAGTACATTTTTACCATTAAGCTGTTTGTCTCTTATTTTACAAGTGTTATGGAATGTTTTACAGCCTTCCTTACTTTTGATTCCATGTTTACAGTGATCTCTACCACGTGAATGACCTACATTCATACGCATATTACGAAGTAGTTCCAAATTTAGAATCAGAAAACCGTGATTTTAAACATTTTACAGTAAGCACCCATCAAATTGCACCAAAAGCATTTCATAATATGACTAAATATTTAGTCCAAAACATAAATGTTGAATTATTAGAAACTTTTACAAGATTTCTGTAAAAAGCCGTTGACAGAGGTCTAGTGCTCGTACAATCTAATTAGAATTAGATGTTAGATCCGCTCACATACTCGCTACACAAACATCTAACATCCCATAGAGGGTCACGTCAGAGGTCAAATTTGCGACAGCCAATCAAATTTCCGCCTTCATATCGCAATTCCATATATTGTTTACGTAAGGAAGAGAAAAAATGGCGGCACCCACGATCGTGACTTATTTATCGCGTGTTTTGTTTAAATTTTAAACTATGGCGACATCGGGGGATCTTTTCATGTATACTTCAACAAAGATGACGTGTAGCGAGTATGTTAGCGGATCTAACATCTAATTTTAATTAGATTGGTGCTCGTAGCGCACGAACCTTTGAGTGGAGAATAGGACCGCAACGTGTTATGCGTCACCTGTATTCAGGGGGAAATATCTCGCGCTGCACTGTGAAAAATGCCTTAAGTTTAATTTTGACGCATATAATATTTCTCGCACAAATCGTATATATGTGCTTGTTTGGTTGGGATTCCATCATTTCCTCTACATGCAATCAGTTTTACTCTGCAAAACACACATAAGTTTAAACATATAGATAACAGTCAATCATACACTGTGATTTTACTTGGGTTCCCTTTGAACAAAATGATTTGAGAATTTTCCATATAATTTTGAATAAAGACAATATTTGCTGTGCTGAAGATGTGTATTTTAGTGAGAAACTTTGCTTACGTTAAAAGGATTCTCGGCCCCCTTACGCCACAAGATTTTCACCCCCCTACGCCACACAGGGTTTTCAGTCAAATACTCGGCATATCATGATTTTGTGTTGGTTTTTTCAGTCGAATATTGAGTCCCATTCAAAGGTAATGTTTCTGGTCAAAAAAACTTTGGAGTTTATGCAGTAGGAGTGGAGATTTCTCATTAAATACACCGAAAAATATACCCGGCGCCTACCCTACTTGTATATTGTCGAAGTGTTTGGGTATTTCCAAAGAGTTCTAAACTCCCCAGTTGCTAGTGCTAGCTTGCCAATAACCACTGTCTTCCGTGCAATACTTTTGGCTATCTAGATTTATTTTGATTAAACACAATCAGTCTTTGAATACTTATTGACCTACTTTCTTCGCTTCGAAATCACATCCCCGCGCTACACCGATCACGGTCCCCGCATGTGGCATTGTACACGGTGTTATTGACACAGGCTGTCGGGGGCGGTCTTGAATGCCTCGACAGTTTTAGCACACACTATATGGTTTTCAAGCTGGTTCCATTTGATTATGGTGTCCAGAAAGAATGAAGATTTGTACTGTTTTGTGTTGACTGTAGATAGTTGTTTCTTTAGAAGCACCTGCTGATGTTTTTAACTTGGTTTGAAAGAATGTTTGTGTTTACACAGTCTCCGAAAGTTTTTAATTCAATTTGTCTTCTTGGTTTTGCTTTGTTTACAAAGTTTTGCGGTGGTAGCCACGGTAACAACCCCTCAACCACCCTATATAGCCACCCTATATAACCACCTTATATAACATGACGAGTCGTAAGCTGGTTCTTCTCGTCTGGAGAGGTTGTAATTCCAGCTCCTTGGCCATTTTGTTTATGTATCCCTCTTCTCTAGATCTGTAGTCTCTTTTTATGATAGGATGGCTTTCCATTGGACTCTTTCCAGCTTATCAATGTCTTGTTTCTGAGAAGGGTCCCAAATGATGGATCCGTATTCCAGAGTTGATCGAACCATGGAGATATACGCTGTTTTCCTACAGTTTCCTGTGCAGTGTGCTAAATTTGGAGTGATTAATAAATTAGAATAGAGTTAGAAGTGTATGTTACTATAGAATTCCTTGTAGAACTAAAATGTATCTTGTGAAATAGATCGTTAAAACAACAAGATGTCAGGAAAGCAACATAATACACTAGGTAGGGTTGGTGTGGTGTACGGTACAAATCACGCCATTTACGTCATTCTCTTTCACAGAGTTATCGATCTTTTCTCTCCCTTATACCGATAACTCTGTGGAAGAAAGTTTACTAAGTCTGGCGCATGCCTGACCCAATTTCCGCTCCGCACTAGATTAAAAAAAAATGAAAATACTTTTTTAAAAAAATCCAATATGAAAACCAAATGATGAAAATTCAGAACATACATATGTAATAACATTATCACAGAATTACAAACTTTAAATGAAACAATTGAATTTCTTCCTAACCTACATAAGATCAAGCTGTATTCACTGGACACACCCGTATGGCGGGGGAGGAATAAGCCTGAAAGTAACCCTACTCTAAGTTCTAACCTACACAAGATCAAGCTGTATTCACTGTACTCACCGAATGGCTAGCGTTACCAATGGTATACACTCTTTGCACTTCCCCACTTTCTATTTCTTCTCATCCCACTTCTACTCACTCTCCTCCCAAGTCTCTACCCTCATCTCAATCTTCTCCACGCACATCTCCTCCCAAGTCTCTACTCTCATCTCAATCTTCTCCTCGCACATCTCCTCCCAAGTCTCTACCCTCATCTCAATCTTCTCCTCGCACATCTCCTCCCAAGTCTCTACCCTCATCTCAATCTTCTCCTCGCACATCTCCTCCCAAGTCTCTACCCTCATCTTAATCTTCTCCACGCACATCTCCTCCCAAGTCTCTACCCTCATCTTAATCTCCACGCACATCTCCTCCCAAGTCTCTACCCTCATCTCAATCTTCTCCTCGCACATCTCCTCTCAAGTCTCTATCCTCATCTTAATCTTCTCCACGCACATCTCCTCCCAAGTCTCTACCCTCATCTCAATCTTCTCCTCGCACATCTCCTCCCAAGTCTCTACCCTCATCTCAATCTTCTCCACACACATCTCCTCCTTAGTCTCTACCCTCATCTCAATCTTCTCCTCGCACATCTCCTCCTTAGTCTCTACCCTCTTCTCAATCTTCTCCTCGCACATCTCCTCCCAAGTCTCTACCCTCATCTTAATCTTCTCCACGCACATCTCCTCCTTAGTCTCTACCCTCATCTCAATCTTCTCCTCGCACATCTCCTCCCAAGTCTCTACCCTCATCTTAATCTTCTCCACGCACATCTCCTCCTTAGTCTCTACCCTCATCTCAATCTTCTCCTCGCACATCTCCTCCCAAGTCTCTACCCTCATCTTAATCTCCACGCACATCTCCTCCCAAGTCTCTACCCTCATCTCAATCTTCTCCTCGCACATCTCCTTCTTAGTCTCTACCCTCATCTCAATCTTCTCCTTGCACATCTCCTCCTTAGTCTCTACCCTCATCTCAATCTTTTCCTTGCACATCTCCTCCTTAGTCTCTACCCTCATCTCAATCTTCTCCTCGCACATCTCCTCCCAAGTCTCTACCCTCATCTTAATCTCCACGCACATCTCCTCCCAAGTCTCTACCCTCATCTCAATCTTCTCCACGCACATCTCCTCCTTAGTCTCTACCCTCATCTCAATCTTCTCCTCGCACATCTCCTCCCAAGTCTCTACCCTCATCTTAATCTCCACGCACATCTCCTCCCAAGTCTCTACCCTCATCTCAATCTTCTCCACGCACATCTCCTCCTTAGTCTCTACCCTCATCTCAATCTTCTCCTCGCACATCTCCTCCCAAGTCTCTACCCTCATCTTAATCTTCTCCACGCACATCTCCTCCTTAGTCTCTACCCTCATCTCAATCTTCTCCTCGCACATCTCCTCCCAAGTCTCTACCCTCATCTTAATCTCCACGCACATCTCCTCCCAAGTCTCTACCCTCATCTCAATCTTCTCCACGCACATCTCCTCCTTAGTCTCTACCCTCATCTCAATCTTCTCCTCGCACATCTCCTCCCAAGTCTCTACCCTCATCTTAATCTTCTCCACGCACATCTCCTCCTTAGTCTCTACCCTCATCTCAATCTTCTCCTCGCACATCTCCTCCCAAGCCTCTACCCTCATCTTAATCTCCACGCACATCTCCTCCCAAGTCTCTACCCTCATCTCAATCTTCTCCTCGCACATCTCCTTCTTAGTCTCTACCCTCATCTCAATCTTCTCCTTGCACATCTCCTCCTTAGTCTCTACCCTCATCTCAATCTTCTCCTTGCACATCTCCTCCTTAGTCTCTACCCTCATCTCAATCTTCTCCTCGCACATCTCCTCCCAAGTCTCTACCCTCATCTTAATCTCCACGCACATCTCCTCCCAAGTCTCTACCCTCATCTCAATCTTCTCCACGCACATCTCCTCCTTAGTCTCTACCCTCATCTCAATCTTCTCCTCGCACATCTCCTCCCAAGCCTCTACCCTCATCTTAATCTCCACGCACATCTCCTCCCAAGTCTCTACCCTCATCTCAATCTTCTCCTCGCACATCTCCTCCCAAGTCTCTACCCTCATCTCAATCTTCTCCACGCACATCTCTTCCCAAGTCTCTACCCTCATCTCAATCTTCTCCTCGCACATCTCCTCCCAAGTCTCTACCCTCATCTCAATCTTCTCCTCGCACATCTCCTCCCAAGTCTCTACCCTCATCTCAATCTTCTCCACGCACATCTCTTCCCAAGTCTCTACCCTCATCTCAATCTTCTCCTCGCACATCTCCTCCCAAGTCTCTACCCTCATCTCAATCTTCTCCACGCACATCTTCTCCCATGTCTCTACCCTCATCTCAATCTTCTCCACACACATCTCCTCCCAAGTCTCTACCCTCATCTCAATCTTCTCCTCGCACATCTCCTCCTTAGTCTCTACCCTCATCTCAATCTTCTCCACGCACAACTCCTCCTTAGTCTCTATCCTCATCTCAATCTTCTCCTCGCACATCTCCTCCTTAGTCTCTACCATCATCTTAATCTTCTCCTCGCACATCTCCTCCTTAGTCTCTACCCTCATCTCAATCTTCTCCTCGCACATCTCCTCCCAAGTCTCTACCCTCATCTCAATCTTCTCCACGCACAACTCCTCCTTAGTCTCTATCCTCATCTCAATCTTCTCCTTGCACATCTCCTCCCAAGTCTCTACCCTCATCTCAATCTTCTCCTCGCACATCTCCTCCCAAGTCTCTACCCTCATCTCAATCTTCTCCACGCACATCTCCTACTTAGTCTCTACCCTCATCTCAATCTTCTCCTCGCACATCTCCTCCCAAGCCTCTACCCTCATCTTAATCTCCACGCACATCTCCTCCCAAGTCTCTACCCTCATCTCAATCTTCTCCTCGCACATCTCCTCCCAAGTCTCTACCCTCATCTCAATCTTCTCCACGCACATCTCTTCCCAAGTCTCTACCCTCATCTCAATCTTCTCCTCGCACATCTCCTCCCAAGTCTCTACCCTCATCTCAATCTTCTCCTCGCACATCTCCTCCCAAGTCTCTACCCTCATCTCAATCTTCTCCACGCACATCTCTTCCCAAGTCTCTACCCTCATCTCAATCTTCTCCTCGCACATCTCCTCCCAAGTCTCTACCCTCATCTCAATCTTCTCCACGCACATCTTCTCCCATGTCTCTACCCTCATCTCAATCTTCTCCACGCACATCTCCTCCCAAGTCTCTACCCTCATCTCAATCTTCTCCTCGCACATCTCCTCCTTAGTCTCTACCCTCATCTCAATCTTCTCCACGCACAACTCCTCCTTAGTCTCTATCCTCATCTCAATCTTCTCCTCGCACATCTCCTCCTTAGTCTCTACCATCATCTTAATCTTCTCCTCGCACATCTCCTCCTTAGTCTCTACCCTCATCTCAATCTTCTCCTCGCACATCTCCTCCCAAGTCTCTACCCTCATCTTAATCTTCTCCACGCACATCTCCTCCTTAGTCTCTACCCTCATCTCAATCTTCTCCTCGCACATCTCCTCCCAAGTCTCTACCCTCATCTTAATCTTCTCCACGCACATCTCCTCCTTAGTCTCTATCCTCATCTCAATCTTCTCGCACTCCTGAGGGGTTACTTTCAGGCTTATTCCTCCCCCGTCAGACGGGTGTGTCCAGTGAATACAGTAGGTTAGAACTTAGAGAGTACGGTTATTTTATAGGTTTATTACTCATCCAATTACATTTTGGTAAATTTAATGTTCTGTCACTTAGCTTAATATTAAACTATTTTTTTCAATGTTAATATAATGTTAAAAATATTTTTTCAATTATGAATCTCGCCGTCTTTTAATGTATATTTATTTATCTACCTTTTTCGTTTTGTTATAATGGTCGTTTGGCATTCATATTTTCCAAACAATAGGATATAGTAATGAAATATGTAATCTTAGAGATTTTCTTTCCTGGCGTGTTTGTTGAAGTTTTCCTCCTGTTTTTCCTGACGAAATTTAAGATTGACCAGGGTATCCTCATTTATGTTTGATTTCAACAAAGGCAGTGTTGTTGGTACGATAGATTCAGTCTTCGCCCTAGAAACATCTGAGCAGGCGACAAGTCAATACCATCAATTTTGGTTTTTCTGTACTCTAGCAGAGCTACATATGAATCATGAGATTTGGTGATAAGACGTTTCATCGTCTGGACCATGCGTTCTGTTTGTCCATTAGACTGAGCATGGTAAGGACTAGTAGTTGAATGTGTGACCTGACATCTCCCTTTACGAATTTCCTAAATTCAAAGCTGCTAAACTGCGGCCCATTATCGCTTATGATGATATTCGGAATTCCGTATTTGGCAACCATGCTCTTAACATGAGTAATCACACACTTAGATGTCAATGATTCGAGTCTAGACAAGTAATCAACAGTGAGTAAATAATGAGTTCCATCGAGTTCAAAAAGATCCATACCAATCGTTGACCAAGGTCTTGTAGGTAATTCGCTTGGGATCATCGGTTCTTTAGGATTCTTGGCTTGGTACTTTCCACAAATCTCACAGGAATTCACAAGGTTTTCAAGTTTGTTCCCCATGCCATTTTAAAACAGAATGTCTCTTGCACAGTTTTTAGTCTTGACGATTCCTTGATGTCCGACATGAAGTTTCTCCAGCATTTCGTTTTGCAGCTACTTCGGAACAATGAGTTTATGAGACTTATAGAGAATACCATCAATACAAGAGATGTCGTCTCTGAAATTCCAGTAGGTCCCAATTTCTTGTGATAGGTCAGCTTTGTTGTCCGGCCTCTAACTAAGACCGTATCCATGAGCTGCTGCAACTCCATATCATGACTGGTTTCTTTCCTGATCCGGTCCTGCATTTCCTGTGAGGCAGGTAAGTATGATGTAAGATGCATTTCATTCACCTGAAGATCCGAAACGAGTACCTCCTTTGTCTCCTTGAGAAAAGAACGAAAGAACCACAGGGTCGTCCACTTCTGCTTCATATTTAGATATTCTATTGAAAGTAGATATCAACGGCAAACTAACAACTCAGCTTTATGACATACGGAATAATTTCAGCTTCTCCATCGTCAACTTCCCATATTTATGCAGCAATATTCCATTATCAACTGCATATGGTGTTTATATCTCTCAACTGATTCGATACACAAGAGCTTGTTCTGCGTATGGTCAGTTTTTGGGTCGAGGCAGGCTACTGACAAACAAGTTGATTGTACAGGGGTTTCAACAGTCTCGTTTAAAGTCAGCATTTCACAAATTCTATGGTCATTATAACGATCTAGTTTGCCAATACAACCTATCATTGGGTCAAATGCTGTCTGACGTGTTTCATACCGATTGTTAGACCGTTCGTAGCACACTGATTTTGACTACGGATAATTCCGTTAACCTGATCAAGATATAGGGCTCACGGCGGATGTGACCGGTCGACAGGGGATCCTTACTCCTCCTAGGCAATTGATCCCACCTCTGGTGTGTCCAGGGGTCCGTGTTTGCCCAACTATCTATTTGGTATTGCTTATGAGATTGATCACTGTTGGTCATTTTCATCTTTCACTCAAGTGATCAGCTAGGAACATTTTTTCTCCTGGTTTGCACATGACTTCAATATCATACTTTTCAAGTGCCAATACTAGTCTCTGTAGTCTTGGAGGTGTTAATAACACATACTTCTTAAAGATACTTTCAAGAGGTTGGTGGTCTGTTTCGACTAGCACACAGTGTCCATACACATTGTCATGGAATTTGGTACATCCGTAAAGAATTGCAAGGGTTTCCTTCTCGATCAGAGAATAACGTTGTTGCGTCTCGGTCAAGGCACGAGATCTGTAGGCAACTGGCTTGTCATCCTGAATCAGAACAGCGCCAAGTCCCTTGGAACTAGCATCCACAGATAACAATACTGGGTTGTTCAGGTCGTAGTATTGTAGAATTGGTGTACTAGTTGTCATATGTTTCAGTTTCTGGAAGCTCTCCTCCTGTTCCTGTTCCCATCTCCAAGCTGTGTTTTTCTCCAGTAGCCGACGTAACGGACTGCCTACTTCTGACAGATTAGGCATAAACTTTCCTAGGTACTGTATTGTAGGTACTTCACATTTTATGGACAGTCCATTTCCTGCGGTACGCACGGACTTTCTCTGGATCAGGCTTCAAACCAGAGTCAGTAAATTCATGTCAAACATAGTTAAGTTCCGAACGTCCAATCTCACACTTGTCTGCATTGAGCTTCAAGTTGAATTGACGAGCACGTTCCAGTACCGCTTTTAATCGTCTGTCATGTTCTTCCACCGTGGTACCCCATATGATGATGTCATCAATAATCGCTTCAGTTCCATCAAGATCCTGGACCATCTCGGAAATAGCACGTTGAAACACTTTCGGAGCAGACTTGATTCCAAACGGCATTCTGGTGAAACGATAACGTCCAAATGGCGAGTTGACTATACTCAACTTCGAACTTTCTTCGTCTATTTTGGTCTTCCAAAATCCAGATGTGGATTTACTGAAAACTTGGGCTGCTACTTCCTCTACTGTTTTTAAAGGAAAATGTTCACGCTATATAGCACGGTTCAAGTCCCGAGGATCAATACAGATCCTAATCTTTCCATTAGGCTTGGTAACAGTCACCATGGAATCGACCCACTTAGTAGGTTCACGCTGCTTAAAGCTGACATGAATTAATAAACAGGTTGGGAACACTTCCCCTATAGCGAGATATTCTCGCTAAAACGCGATTATCCCTCTTTAGCGAGAAATAAACATTACCATAAACAGGTGTTTTGGCGTCTTTATTGAAAATAATGGCAAATCCCGTGCAACGCTGAATAAGTGCGACACGCACTCAACATGATGCGAATTGTTTCTATGAAATTGACAACATAGTAATGAAATTGCATACCGAAGTTGCTGCGTAAGAGGGAAGAAGTCTGAAATCCAATACACATTGTGAGTGTTTTTGTTTTGATTTATATATTTGCAGAAGTATCAGACATTTTAGCACTTTTTCTTCTTTTCACGTGAATCACGAAAAGATGTACTCCGCGGGTGTTTTTCTCTGTTGTACGCGATATATTTATTCTCGCTAGAGAGGGATAATCACGTTTTAGCGAGAATATCTCGCTATAGGGGAAGTGTTCCCAACCTGATAAATACGTACACCTTCCTCATCTTATCTGCCATATTCTCTCAGGTAGCCTAATTTACTCTACCCGTATATACCCCAAATGTGATTGTCACACCTGAGTGATTTTTCTAGGTGAACTCGACCAGTGCACATCTCCGATAGTAATATATAGGGAATGAGAAACAAATAACATCACATTTTAAAACATTATGCTTTGCTCAAAATTACAAAATATTTATTGTATACCAATGCAGCATTCCGAAAGTTTAGATAATTTAGAAAAAAAAATGCAAAAAAAGAAAAAGCTTTTCTTGCATACTTGCAAGTGCATGCAAGTATTTGCAGTTTCTTATGATATAAATGCGGAAAAATCATTTGCCAATTACATACTGATAGAGTGGAATAAGCAAAGAGCACAAAATATATTATTTATATCAATTCCTGCAAAACACTGGTCCATGCCATATGCATAATATGTAATGCACATGGCATATTCGCCACAAAAAAAAAACCCGTAAAAAATACATTTGCAATCCATAATAAACAGTTGATTACACAAAGACACATATAAAAGGAAATGTATAAACTATATTGAAAACTTACAGGAGTTGATGCTTATAATTGAATTCATTACAAATTATAAAAAAAAAATTAGTTTAAACTGTGCATGTAGAAAATACTGACTTTGTATGTTAGAATAACGGAAAAAAGTAAATTGTGAAAAAAATGGGGAGTGCAGACCAGCCCAGCCTCCCTGCCCAGCCCAACCCCCTGTATACATGCCTGAAACAACATATCAATTCGTGTTGAAAGAAAGGTGCATATCTGCATTTCATCAAATTCCAAAGGAGCTCGAATTTATGTGTTCCCCTATTAATTATTTTGTATGCAAGATTCGTTCCCGAATTCAGAATCATGCTTTCAGTCAGAGCAGAAATGAATTCATTTTGAAGTACGTCTAGTTTGAATGCAAATGTGGGGTTCCTTCTTTTAATTTCATCAGACTCATTAGAACCCCTCCCCCAAACTATGCAGCTTTGTTTTTATTGATATCTAAATCGGCATATGAATCCAGGTATAAATTATATAATGCTTTTTCGTGATCATATAGATATCGATACTAGACAAGAGGCCCAGTGGCCTTATAGGTCACCTGAGTATCATGTAACAACCTTCCAATGTTTGAATTAGGTTTATGTTTAAATATAAGAATTTTACTTTTGGATGGAAGAAACATTGAATAGCTATGTGGTTAGCCCCGCCTTTGCACCAGAACACCTGACCCAGGGGCCATAAATTTCAGTTTTGAAAGAAGCATCCTTGATCATCATTATCATACTATTAGTTTGTCTACTTAATACCCAGCAGCAGAGGAGAAAATTTTCAAAGAAATAAAATGCATTTTCACTATATGATCAATAGGGCCCCACCCTAATACCAGAACCCCTGACCCAGGGGCCATGAATTTCACAATTTTGAAAGAGGCATCCTTGCTCATCATAACCATGCTATTGGTTTGTCTACTTAATACCCAAGGACAGAGAAGAAGATTTTCAAAGAATAATGCATTTTCACTATATGACTTATAGAGCCCCACCCTAGCACCAGAACCCCTGATCCAGGGGCCATGAATTTCACAATTTTTAACAAGAGGTACTGTGAGCAATGCTCACTAAGAATACCCCCCGCTTACCCCAATCTCCCAAGGGGTGTTGGTAATAGGTATAAACTACCTCTTTTCTGAGTGTTGCTACTTCGATGTCCAGTGCGCATGACCTTTGACCTTTTGACCCCAAAATCGATAGGGAACATCTTCATCCCATGGGTAGTCCATATGTATGATATGGTGACTGTAGGTGGAAAGGATAACGCTTTAGAGCCCGGAAACCATATTGCTACTTCAATGTCCAGTGCGCGTGACCTTTGACCTTTTGACCCCAAAATCGATAGGGAACATCTTCATCCTATGGGTAGTCCATATGTATGATATGGTGACTGTAGGTGGAAAGGATAACACTTTAGAGCCCGGAAACCATATTGCTACTTCGATGTCCAGTGTGCTTGACCTTTGACCTTTTGACCCCAAAATCGATAGGGAACATCTTCATCCTATGGGTAGTCCATATGTATGATATGGTGACTGTAGGTGGAAAGGATAACACTTTAGAGCCCGGAAACCATATTGCTACTTCGATGTCCAGTGTGCTTGACCTTTGACCTTTTGACCCCAAAATCGATAGGGAACATCTTCATCCCATGGGTAGTCCATATATATGATATGGTGACGGTAGGTGGAAAGGATAATGCTTTAGAGCCCGGAAACCATTGCGTCTACAGACGGACGGACGGACGGACGGACAACCCGATTCCAGTATACCCCCCACAACTTGTTGCGGGGGGTATAAAGAGGCATCCATGCTCATCATTACCATGCTATTAGTTTGTCTACTTAATACCCAGAGACAGAGAAGAAGATTTTCAAAGAATTTCTACAGTTTCACTATATGACCAATAGAGCCCCACCCTAACACAAGAACCCCTGCCCCAGGGGCTATGAATTTCACAATTTTGGTAGAGGGCTCAACGCTCATTATAATTATGCCCACAATTTGGCTTCTTGATGTCCAGGAGTAAAGAAGAAGATTTTTTAAAATTACACTCATTTTGATGGTTTTTGCCCCACCCCTCAGGCCCCAGGGGGGCAGGGACCACGAATTTCACATTTTTGTTCCCCTCCACCCACAGAAGCTATATGCCAAAATTGGTTGAAATTGGTTCAGGGGTTTCAGAGAAGAAGCTGAAAATGTTCAAATGTTAACGCACGACACACGACGAACGACGACGGACAAAAACAGACAGCAATAGGTCACCTGAATGAATTCAGGTGACCTAAAAATGTTTATATTCTTGCCTTTTGCATATCTTACTAATATATTACAGTAGATTGACACTGTATCATATCAAATAAAACCTCAACACGAATTTTACTGATTTATGAATACTAACATCTTATCGAATACATTTGAATTTGAAATTTTGACGTACAGTGGTATGTCTATTTTCAGAATATATCCATTGTGCCAGATCTACGAAATGAAAATATTTATGAATAAATTACACTCAAGCCTGAAAGTAATCATTATGGCATGTTTCAGAAACGTTAAAACACACATATGCTATAGTTCTGCAATGCATGCATGCGATTTTTCTGAATACATGTATTTATGTATTCGTGAATGAAGTTCCTACCTTTCCTACTATCTTGGCCTTTATGCATTTTGTTTTGTGATTTTGGTTTACCATTCCTTACACTGTGTAAATGAAGGAAAACTTGGTAAAGGGTCAATTCTACACCATACAATTAGTATGCATGCATGTGTTGAAAAGCAAAATGTACATGTAATAACCAGACATGTATCGTCATTTTTCATTGGGGGGGGGGGGGGGGGGGGGGGGGGGGGGGGGGGGGGTTCAACAGGAAGAAAAAAATGGAAAATTGGATTCTTCAAAAATACTTGCCATTCAAAATAATAATTTAAAAAAGATGAACGAAAACAGCAATAATATAAAACAAAAAACCCAAACAAACCAAGATGTTTTATCCGATGTTCAATATCCTAATGTGGGGGTGAAAAGTTAAAAGAGTCTTTTACTTTGACTGCCTCAATAATTTCCCCCTACACTTCATTTTATTCCATCGTTGGGGGTGGGATGGGATGGTTAGAGTCCTCTACTATGAGTACCTCATAATATCTTCATTTTCTTAATTGGTGGTGGTGTGTGCCTTCTACTATTATATCAAAACTTTCAAGCTAGGGGGGGGGGGATGTCACCCAATATATCTTTTATTTGCATTACAAAATAACAAAAAATGAATATTGCTATCAAAGGTGGGGGACAGACACTCTTGTCCCCTCCCCTTGATTCTATTTGCTTGATAACGACGCATAATATGATAAATTCAATTATTACATTTTGCATTAGTACAATTTGCGTCGAGTTCAACGCAGAATGTAATAACGCAAAATGGCAGAGATATATAAGATCTATTGAGCGCCAAATTAGCATAAAATGAAGTAATTGAAAACAACATTATTTAAAGATCTGTTTAATTTTCAATCATTGCGTGCTTTAAATGAATCAAATAAATCTGTATTATCAATTAATGAGAGCAATATTGAGTTACTGTTCTCTTATATTGAATTAACGATATCATTTGTCTTAGTAAGAGCACGATTATTACAAGACCATCGTTTTAATCTCTCTCTCTCTCTCTCTCTCTCTCTCTCTCTCTCTCTCTCTCATCCCATACACTCGTACAGTGTTGTATATGCAAATTATCTATGCACAAACAATTTATGTACCTAAATGATTTCCTGATTTATAAATCTGCAATACTCTGACCAGTAAATCATACGGTATAAGGATTCATGCACAATACAGGGTAAATATTCTACTCTGATATTTCCCCTGATTGAAGATAGCTGATCGGCACGGGCTAAGTGTGTCGCAGTCTGTACAATGGACAATGTTGTTTACTGTTGGAATACAAAATGAAGTGTATCGTTTTGTTTCATGGATTATGCTAATAAAGGGAGTTTTACTACTACTTTGAGTATTTTCGACAAGTGTACACATACATCTGCGGTCCTTTACAGATATTACGAGTAGACCCAGGTAAATAGTCGTCCGCATTCGATGCTTTTTCATGACGAGCGTACATGACCATGTCTTCTTTATACGTACAGTAGCATTTATGTATTTGCATTTTGCTTGAAGTAAGTGTGAATGGTATAGATTTTATACCCTTTGCTTATTCCATTTCATCAATAGATAATAGATGAAATATTTCTCCGCGTTTTTGTATAGTTTTGACATATTTATTGCAAATGTACGCACATTCACGTAAAGAAAAGGCATTCTATATTTATTTATCCAAAGCTTTTAGAATGATTTACTACTGTACGATATGTTTCAAAACGTGATTTCATTTCTTCTTGATGTCCTATAAATTAGTATCGGAGATGTACGTGTTACCCGTCAAAGCTACCCGCACAGGTAAATCGAAGACACTGATGTGAAGTGAAGCGTAAGTAAACTCGTCCCCTTATATACCATGCGAACCCTGATACATATAACAATAGAATATCCAACTAATATGGCGGATTAGCAGAGAAATATGGCGGACATGTAGTAGTTACCCCATATGATATTGTTGGTTATTTACAGATACCCGATGGGTGTGGTCATAATGACACGAGGGAGCTACGCTCCCTCGTGTCATTATGACCACGCCCATCGGGTATCTGAACATAATCAACAATATTGTATGGGGTAAGTGACTTGTATCATAGTTTACTATTATTCATTATATTTTATTATAGCTTTCGGAAGCGCGGTCGCCTGTTTACAATATGATGCCAATTGTTATGTCTTTACATTACACTTTGAACACCATATATTTCTATCATAATGACTTTCTATCACCGAAAAATGTATGTTCATTAATCATTTTTAAAAGGCCGTTTTTAAAGTGCATATAAATGTTTGGACTGTTGGTTTTAATATTTTTATTTAACATTTACGCATTCTCCGACTTTTAGTAGCGGTATTGGCTTTAAAGAATTTAAATTTAAAAATTCAAATAAAATTCTAAGAACCCATATTCGTCAATTTTTCTGTTTAAAAATTTAGAAATATATTCAACTGATGATGGTGGTTACTCTTTTGAAAATCCTATTTGATATCCTTCATTCTAATACATATTTTGACTAAATTGGCTATAAAAACATTTACATGTATATACAATAGATTTAAAAAATGGTGAAACATAAGGGAGAAAAAAAATAATTAAGAATTGTAAGATGCGAAACCATAAAAGAAATACAAGTCTGATTCACTCTGTCCGCTAAATAAGTTTATCTCTCAAACGCGTTCTTATCACGTGACTGGGTCTTTTATAAAACTCTTTATAAATGATACCCGTATTTCTACGTACACGTGTTTCTCGACTTGAGGAGAATATGGAAATAGAAAGTCTTTGGGACGAGACCATTGAGGATATTATCTTGTATCAAGGTTTAAGTGAGATTCAGTGCGAATATCTATAATGTATTTGGAGAACTTAGTCTGAGTCAATTATCTGTGTTTGATATGTGCAATTTTGATCTGGAGGAACTTCATACAGTGGACAGTGATGTTGTTGTTTTTTCTCTCGAGAATGTGGGCGGGGTTTGAAGAAAAGTGTGGGTTATGTACAGATAACCCACACTTTTAACAAAAGAAAACACGCCAAACTATGGTACAAATAGAATTATACTATATTTATTACTTCATGTCAGCTTTAACAATCACTCCTTCGCGCTCCATTCCGTCCAACTCATCCTTATAACCTTGTCCTTTAAGGCTGATGGGATCTTGCGTGGATGGATGTATAACCGGCTGCACATCTTTGTCTACCTTGATGGTGCAAGTGCCTGGTAAGCATCCGAGACTGGTAAATAATCCCAATACTCCTGTAAGATGGTACAGCAGAAGTGTTCTCCTTGTGAATGCTATGTACTCTCTGTATACATGTAAGTCCTAGTTTGGTGCATGTGTCAGCTCCCAGTACAGAGATCACTGGTTTGTCAACAATGTGTAATTTCACACTTGTCAGCGTAATATTTTTCCATGAACAAGGTAACTTAACAGTTCCAGTACAAGAAATGTAGTGTCCTGAGAATGACTTCAATGGTGAAGAGGTAGGTATGAGTTCTGCATTCCTGTCTATTTTCTGTAGTAAGGGTAAGAAATCACATTACATTTAGCTCCTGTATCGAGTTGAAACTGAATATTAAAGTCATTCACTTGAATGGTCTCAAACCATTCCTTGTCTCTCCCATACCCCACATCCACGGTTCCAATAAAGAATTTTTCCTCAGAAGTGTCTCCTGCATGCATAGTTTTCACTTTGTTTTCTTTAAGCTGCACCAGTTCGCTTGTTACTTGATCGACACTTTACAGCAAAGTGATTTAGTTTTCTACATTTTCTACATGTTTCCCCATAAGCAGGGCAGTGTTTGTAATCTTGAGTCTTACCACAGTTTCTACAGTCTTTATCTTTCTGCTTTGTACTTTCACTTTCATTTTTTGTATGAGATATAGAGGATATCTATATTGCGTGTTTTGATATTTGATTTATCCAACGAGTTGATATGGTGTATTTATTCGCTCGGCAAGCCTCGCGAATAAATACACCCAGGGGCGGATCCAGGAATTGCGGTTACGGGGGGCGCCACTTTATGAGGCAAGGGGTCTGGGGGCCGCTTTGAGGCCCCCAGTGGGTGGGCGAAGCCCCCGGAACCTCCTGGATTTTACAGGGCTTGAAATATGTCTCCTATTTAGTAATTTGTACTGTTTTCTATGATTTTTTATAAGGTGAAATTAATAAAATGACGCAAATATTAGGGGGTTTTGGGGGAAAATTAAGTTATCCCATCAAAGTAATTCAAGAAATCAAAAGATTTTGTAATTTATTTCTCCGGGAGTGGAAGAAATTATTGCTTCTTATATCGTTTAATACATTTTTTTAAACTTTAAACAAGATACAACGATTTATCTTAAATCTGAAAATGTTATTGGGGGGGGGGGGGAGGGGGGGCGCCGGTGTTATAGAGCCAGACTTCCCCCCATAGTGAGCCTTCCCCCCGTGGAAGTCTGGCCCTAGAGTGAGCCTTCCCCCCGGAAGTCTGGTGTACAAGATTAAAAGCATAACCGATATTTGTACGCAGATGAGAAGAAACATAAATTCGAAATTTCCTCATTTCATTTTTCAAACTTCTAAAACTATCCAAGGCATAGGTATTGTGTGGGTCAAAGTTCAAGGTCTATGGGTCAAACAAAATGGCTTATCAATTCCAATGTGTTTTATTCACCGTTTTCTTCTCTTGAGTTTGATGAACGACTTAAGCAAAATCATTTAATGCCCTGCTGAAAAAAGGTCTTGGTATCTAAACAATCTCTATAAAGTGATAGTAGTTTACCAGGAATAAATGGAGGGGGAAGTCCTGCTATGGGGGGAAGTCTGACTCTACAACTAGTGATAGAGTAGGTCTTCCCACGGGGAAGTCTGGCTCTAGAGTGAGACTTCCTCGGGGGTTCTCGTGCTCTAGAGTGAGCCTTCTCCCAGGGGGAAGGCTCACTCTAGAGCCAGGCTTCCGGGGGGAAGTCTCATTATGGGGGAAGGCTCACTCTACAACACCGCCCCCCCCCCCCCCCTTGAATCCGCCACTGACACCATATCAACTCGTTGGATAAACCAAAATACGCGATTATAAATGTTCTATTTATCTCATACGTCTTCTTTTCGCTTAATTTTGATATGATCTCCAGTATGGTAGAAACAGCTGATTGAATTTGCTTTGAATCCGTGGATCGGACGTCGTGCTTATTAGTCAGTTATCATACGAAGAACTTCAAATGCGCTTGCGCTTTTGGAATTGTGGGCATTGAGGTGATCTTGAAGTTGGAAATTTTATAAGTGCGCTGTAGCGCACGCAATGAAATTATAATTTTATGAGTAAACTGAAGTAAGGTATTCAAGACAACTGAATCTTCATCAAAAAATGTCAAATTTGCACAACAGGTGCCCGTTTCATTCATCAAGAGTATACCCAATGCACATAGCGATCGGAGCAAGATAACTGACGTAACTGGTGATTTACTTCCCCTGGGGACTATCGTGATTTCTGTCTGTTTCATCGGTGAAATATGAGGCGCGTGTGGTACTTTTTAAATTGAAATAACTTTGTATAAAATCAAGATATTTCCGCAAAAATGGTTTCATTAGAAAGAAGAATGATGAAATTTGCTATTTCAATCACTTATTAATCCTAAATTTATTTATACATTTTTTTAAATTGCTAATTATTTCAAATTTCATATGAGTGAGATCTTTGGTTTTGTGAAAATCTTCAATTTTCGGTACTATAATGGAATCTGCATCTGGTCAATTTGGTATCCTAGAAGAGCCCGTTAATTACGCTTAACAGATTAAACCAAGTTGATACTCACGGGTGATTAGTGTTTCAGATAATGGCCCACTAATCTGTCAGGGGTTGTGCGTATTTAGCCTTTCTTCAAAGCAGGGGTAACACGTTAAGAAGACTAAATACTGGTTAAAACAAATAAATAAGACTAAAGTCTGACTGGATAATATGACGTTTTAAAACGTGTACACAAATCATACAGAAATCATCCATGTAACTGTTCATTACAATTTTTTTTTTAGCTAAAAGATGTCCTAAATTTTGGTTCTAAAGAAGATGTAGGCCAAATATCAAGGGCGCTAAGTATAGTGACATTGAATTGCAAGTGTTCAAAATGCTCAAAACGGTAAGAATGTCTAGTGACAAACTTAATATGCAGGACAGAACACAAATTTTTGGTCAACACTTTAGAAGACGGCAATAGAATTATGGCCTACGCCGTCAGAGCCTTGATATCCTGCTACGGAGGGGACTGTCGTAAATCATGCCAGAAATATTACTTCGCGTGTTGGGCCCTTAAAACGAATAATCTGAAATCTTCTGTGTTAAGGAGACATTTTGATGTTCATATGAGTGACCTTGACGGGCATTTACCATGAATTATCTGAATTTCTCTTTAGGACATAAAATTAAAAATAAAACAAAATTTCTAAACTCTACGCAGAAATACGAAATCTCTCAATTGGGTTAATTTACAATAAGGACATTGAATCAAGAAGTCATAGAGTTATGTGTGATGCTTATGAATGTCAAGGAAAGTCCATCTAACAGTTGCGGAAGGCAGGAGGAGGGGGAGGGGTTATTGTGCAATATGCGTATTGTAAAATCGATGTGACATTTTGATACGTCTTTTGGATGATTTTCTAGCTGTATAAGGCAAAAAATACGTTGTTGATACGTATTTAGATGTAATTGATATTTCGCATTGTGTATTGCGTCATGTTTCTTGAATGACCTATTAAAACACCGTTTTGTTTTTCAAACCTCTTGTTTTGATATCCTGTGCTGATTTTGAGCCGATGAAAAGGAAAAGGACTGAGAAAAACGGGAAATTGTGAAATTCACGACTTCCTTCAAGGTATCACACCGGTAATTATTTTCACTATATATTACTAGAGAGGAAAAAAATTCATTAAAAATCAGTTTACAGAATTGATGCCGAATAACGGAGTCAGATACGTTCTATGTTACCTATCTCGTCTGCCGACACCAGAAAAACACCACCCTACGCGGCATTTTCGAAAATAAATTACCCGCAAACAAGACTACCCTCAAATCCACGTGTTTTTCACATGTGTGTAAACAGCCGGAGTACACCTCAGGAAGTAGCCTCAGCTACCAACAGCAAATAGGTCCTTTGTATACACTTGGTTATTTCTACAAATTACACAAAATTTCCTAATCAGGGGTGCAAAAATTAAGAGAAAAGAAGAAGAGGAAATGAGAAAAATCGCGCAAGGAAAAAAAATATTTCTTTAAATATATGGAACTACAATTCACTAAGTTCATTTTGATTGGACAATTACCGGTGTGATACCTTTAATGATGTATTCTTCCGCGTTTCCTCTATTCACAAGCCCTTTAAAGATATCGGGCTCGGGATTTTAAAAATCCTGAGTCTTCCTTCTGACGTTTGGCGAAATGTACAGACGACTGACAACCAGGTAAAATACAATCCGATTTAATGTATTTACTTAATATGTATACGGTGTGACCGTTGGACCGAGGGAAGCATGTAATGGTCATTGGAGTGTCCCAAGTGGTAATCATAATTCCGTTAAAGACCGGGAAAATAAGCACCGCCTTCAAATTTACCTGGCCTGTGAACCCTTGTCAATCAGGTGAAATTGAGCTTCACATTGGATGCAAGAAATTGATGGACATTTAGTTACTAGTCTTTGTGTATACCTTATCTATCTTATCAGGCGATCGAGGCGCCCGTGCAATCTTTTGATGCTTACCGCGTAATCCAACTGGAGAGGGAATTTTCATGTAGAGATAGTCATACAATAATAATAGTAAATTTTGCATACAATTACATCAATATAATAGGGTGTGCTTAGGAATGGATACGATTGATAATAATTATTATGTATTGTTAGAATATAATTTACACGGACATCGATTTTATGCTAAACAGATTAATTATGAGTAAATGCATTGTACGTTAAAATTTTGTTTACACTCATTAAAAAATTTATAAGCGTAATTTTCCCTCGAAACATGGCGGCAAACGTGTATGTAACTGCAATCTTATTAAAATTAGACGTTAAATCCTCTCGTTTATTCGCATACACATGTATGCGAATACGCGAGCGGATCTTAACATCTTATTTTAATTACGCCAACTTATCGGAAGAGAAGTTAGCCGCTATAAGGGCTCTTTCTTGTATATAATGGTTGGAATTAGGATCCAGAGGAAGAACAAATTCTTCGTCTGGACCAGTTATCGAAGGAACTGTCGGAAAATCAGAATGTCCTGACTGTTTTTGTAGGCCATGCGTTATGACTACCATGAATTTTTCAATCTTACAAAAACGTGCAGGTAATGCAGGTAACACTGATAACACCCCGTGTATTTGGGACGGTATATACAAGCAAGGGTTTCCTCGGGCTTGTGGCCTCACACCTGCCTTAAATTAGCTCCGCCTCTTACTTAACTTACCTGTGGAAACCGACCGGTTGAAAACCTCGGTCTTTAAAGGACACATCTCATGTTTTCAAAGTATACAATATTACATGCATTTTGTCTTCTTTATGCTTATAGTAATTAATTCTAATAGTTCGTTCGCCGAAATTTTGCGATAATTAACCACAATACAGACTTAAATCTAAGCCCCGATTTCAAAAAGTCAAGTTAATTAGGTAGGTAGTCACGTGGTACAGTGACGTCACATGCGCCCTTCGGATTGTGAAAGTACTGCGAGATATTATTAAAAACTCAACTTTTAGGAGCCTAATTAATTTACCATGGGCAACATTTAAATCGATGTTGATAAATTGTCCGAGTTTTATATGTGTTCGCCACCAGTGCACACAAATAACGATGTAAATACCTAAATATAGCGAGTAAAGCGTGTATGAAATCGGCAAAATTGTGAGTAAATAATGTTTATATGGGTCGCTGTCTACAAACTGTTTGGAGATGTTATTCCTTTATACATCTGCTTCGCTCGGTATAAACAGACAATATATAATACAAAAAGACATTGAAACGAACATCAACTGTCTGTTGTTGTCAAGAACAAATTACAGTTCCTGTCACTTGGATTCTTTTTCTTTCTCTATGTTCTAGCTACTTCTCCTTTGAGTCTCTGCAAAAACAAATTGTTATAATATTCATGAATACATTTAGCTACCACTTTCTTCTGTTAATATTACATAGGCCTATATGTATATATGCAGATTTTCTGTCTGCAAAGTAAACATATAAGTTATATCATAAATAATTTTATTTGGTTTTTTTTTTTGTTCTGTTTTTTGTTTGTTTTTATTTTGGTTTGGTTACATGTATTGGAAGCATGTATTTGGGTTGGGTTGGGTGGGAAGTACCTTACTCATAAAATTATAATTTCATTGCGTGCGCTAAAGCGCACTTATAAAATTTCCAATTTTATTTCGTAAACTGAAGTAAGGTATAATGATGTATTGTTTAAAGTCTCTAATATATATATATATATATACCAAACTACAATTTCATGACACAGTTCTGATAAGTGTCCTTTTCTTCATTTATTGGTCTATTATAAAACTTCTGAAAGGTTTTGCATGATTTCCAGTTGCCTTTTGAAATGATTTGATCTATTGACAATCCAAATTTGTTTGCTTTTGATAGGATTATGCCTGCTTGGATAGGCATAATGACCATATCTCTTTCGTTATTTTTAGTAACAAACCTGAATGGGTGCCCCCCATCTTGTTTAGATGGGCCACTGTTGTTTTGTTGTCTGACTTTATGTGAACATGAATATTTTTGCTTTACTTCGTCATAGGTTGAACTGCAAATTGAACTGTCTTCATTTCCAGTGCATTGATGTGCAATTCTTTCTCTAATGGAGTCCATGGTCCTCCCATTTTTACTGATAGAATGGGACAGACTGCCCCCACCCCGTTTTTGAGGCATCTGTCTCTATTATTAGATCCGGGTTCACTGACATTCGAATTTGTTTCCCATTCCATTGATCCAGCACCAAGTTATCTCCTCTTTGCACGTTTTGGGAAGAACAATCATTTTCTGATAATTCTCTTGTGATTTCAGAAGACACTTGGTCTGGAACATTTGTAACTCTCTTACATAAAGAGAAGCCGGGATAACTGCCTCTACTGTGGCATTTAATGTACCGATTAAACTTGCTAATTCTTGAATTGATACAGTTTTCTTGCCTAGTAGATTTGAACATTTTTGCTTTATACCAGCCACTTTTGTTTCTGAAAGAGTTATCTCCATTTTTAATGAGTCTATTGTAAGACCTAAGAATTCTAGTTGTTGACTGGGATCTAGAACTGATTTTTTCCAGTTTACAAGCCAACCCAGATTGTGAAGGAGCCACAGCAAAGTGTCTCTGTCTTTTTGCAGCCCGTCTTGTGATTGAGTTAGCAACAATATGTCGTCTAAGTATCACTAGACGGATCCCTATTCGCCTCAGTAGGGCAACAACTGGTTTCATAATTTTTGTGAAAATCCGTGGGCCTGATGCAAGTCCGAAGGGTAGACTCCGGTACTGCAGTATCTGACCCTTGTGACGAAACCTCAGAAATTTTCTGTGATCTGAGTGAATTGGTATGCAGAAGTATGCATCCTTGAGATCTACTTTGCATAGCCAATCTCCCTTCTGTATGAGATTTCTCACAACCTGAAAGCCTTCCATCTTGAAGTGATTGTAAGTCACATATTGGTTCAGGCTTTTCAGGTTGAAGATTGGTCTCATTCCTCCATCCCTCTTGGGGCGTACAAACAAATGACTGACAAACTGATCTTTTGTCTGAGACTGAACAAACTCCACTGCCCTCTTTGATAACATTTCCTCTACTTCTGAATTTAGAACATTTGTTTCCATTTCTGGCAGAACGATTTGATATTGTGAATTTGTTTGAATTGGTTTTGTATGAAATTCTATCTGATATCCGGAAATACTCTCCAACAAGTATTTTGTCTCTTGTGATCAATTTCCAATTTTCTAGAAAGTGTTTTAATCTCCCCCTAAGGGAATGTCGTTTTGATAAATTTCTTTGAATTCTATCTGACTTACTGAGGCATGCAGTTTGTTCAGACTCGAGATTTTCACTATTTGTTGCAAAACTAGAGGTATGTCCTCTTTTGATTTCATACCTGCTGTCTCCAGTTCTGTTCTTCTTGGGAATCCTAAATCCAGGACTTCCCTTCTTTGGGCCTTGCCCACTTTGCTTGAAAAACTGATATGTCGAGACTCTGTCCCCACGTTCTTGGTTATGACCTTGCGAGTATCCACGTGAGGGCGTCCCCCGAAAGGGCTGGTCAAAACGTCTACGCTTTGATTGGATCTCACGGGATATTTCCCTTGCACGCTTCTTGCTCTTGCATCTACGATCCAGGGCTTTATATATGGTGTCACCATACAGGGTATCGGTCTCCTGAGCTAAATCATGCTCGTAAGTTTTTAATTGCTCTTTGGCCTTTTTAACACCTTTCATGATTTTGGCCAGGAAGTTCAGGCGTCGTTCGTACAAACAAGTAGCATTTGCCTGGCCGACCAGAACGACCACTTGCTCCACTAATTTGAGCATATCCATGACTGAAAATTTGTCATTTTCTTCCTGTCCTTTCCTAGCCCCATCAATGGCTGACCAAACTTTGACCAATGGTCCCATAACTTGTGTTATTTTCTTTTGTATAAAAGCTAAACTTTTATCATGCAACTTAAGAAATTTCATAGAGTTGTAGTCTATGAAATCTTCTACAAACTCGTCAACCTTTGGAGGGTTGCAGAAAGCATTTGAAGGCACAGGAGCGTCATCTAGAATATTTCTCTTGATGCTCTCATCTGTTAGATGTTTATAGAAGTACTTTCTACAGTACGATGCCATGCCCCCCTCCAACATGAACGATGATTCACACTCAGTAGGGTCAAATCTTTCAGAGTCTGACTTATTGTCAGCATGTATTGACAAACTGTCCCCATTGTCATCACTTTGAGCCCCCTGGGCAATTTCACCCTCACTGAAATCTTCCCTACTCGATTCTTGACCCGACTCATATGGGTCACTATCAGAAGAATGGTCTCCAAAATGGCCTTTCTCCATAATGCACAACGTGCCGTAAAATAATCACAACACAACGTGTCAAAAAGTTACACAACGTGCCTGTATAGTATACACAACGTGTCTAATAAAGCAAGTAATTAACTATTTAACCAAAAATCACGAATTTATCGAAGAAAAAGTCGCGATTAAAGTAGATTTATCTTAGCGATTTTCAGAGCGTCTGCTTGTGAAAGAAGCGAACGGAAGAAGGAAGACTCAGGATTTTTAAAATCCCGAGCCCGATATCTTTTATAATTAAAAGGCTTGTGAATAGAGGAAACGCGGAAGAATACATCATTATACCTTACTTCAGTTCAATCTCTCACCAGAGGGCGTATTACGCTACGCGACAACACCTCTGTTAACGTCTGAATGTCAAGATTCTTGGCAAAACTTATTTCTACCTATTGCATTATAAAGTATGATTTTACAAGTTTTAGTGTTAAGCTTAAAATCTTACAGTAAGTTCACAAAAACAACGAATTCCATGATTATTCTAGTATTATTGGATGAATGAATGAATGAATATTTATATAAAACCTTTTAATTCACTCAGGTGTCTCATATTTACCAGCTTCTGCGTTTATAAAATTCAGACAAGTGTTTGATTTGCTTAGATATGATCATTACAGTTTGATATGCTAAATTAGTTTTAGTACGTTTTGATATGATTTTTAGACGTTGACAGAGGTATTAGTGGAGCATAGCGGGAACGATAACTCTGGGTAGAGATTTACTTCAGTTTACGAAATAAAATAGGTAATTCTTGATCACTTCGTAACAGTAAGGCGATCTTGAAGTAGGTAATTCTTGATCACTTCGTAACAGTAAAAAAGAATTCTGTGATCTGTGTGCATTGATTTGCAAATATAAAATATGTTGTCTACAACAGATATTTGTATTTTCAGTTAAAATAAGAAAGTCTTACAAAACGGACACATTATTTTCCTCGCTCAATAAAAAACAAAACTGGTTTAAATTAAACTGGTTCCCACTTTGAAGGTAATCTTTAAGTACGTCATTCCTAAGAACTTCGTTACGAATTAAATAATTCCGTTTTATTGATTTTACGATTAAAATTTATTCTTTACACCATAATCATATCTGTTATATCAGTAGAAATAAGAACATTTTACTAAATGGAAAAGTAATTTCATTGAAACCTTCAACGTAAACTGGCAGTGTTATAGGTTATAGGTAAACTGGTCAATTTTAACTGGTTCGCAGTTCTTACCTGTGTTTTACGCAGCGAAACATATAAATGTAAATAAGATCCCTGTATATGATGCTTGGCTCCTGAAACTATTTCGTTGAGTAATATTAGTTTTATCTTTACGTTCATATGTACATTTGAAACGCAGGTTATTTTAACTATTAAAATAAAAGCTGAAAAGATTATTTCTTCCAAAAAAAAAAAAAAATAACGTTTGTTAATGCTGAAATACATTCCAACAGGGATAAAATCCAGCGGCTGACTCTCTAAGCTTTTTTCAAAAGCTAAACTTGTCAGTCTTCCTTAAGCGGGAAAAAAATAGTGCGCTTACAATCCATTCATATACAGTATAAAAGGGCGTTTTTATAAAAGAAACCATGAATGAAAATTGTTTTAGAAGGGATTATAGTTTATAATTAATAATGGTCAGCAAAGTAACAACTACTGACCGAGTATTTATTTTTTTACGTAGGCCTGACCTTCTGATAAAAGTTTGATGTTGTCGTCTTTTTGAAAAAGACATGTGTAATAACGATCAATGAAAGTGATATTTTGATGCAGCGTTATTAGAATGTTCAACAGTTTACAATGAAAAGTAGATGTGTTTGTGCATTTGGATTTTATTCACGTGGTTTCTTTGGATCTGAGGGCGAGAAGAAATCCTGAGGCACTTTAGGCCTAGTAAGTACAGCTGTTGAGATTTATTACATTCAATATGCTCCAGAAAAAAGAGAATGTGCTTGTGAATACTTGGTACCGCAGCATGTCGAGGTACTTTCGAATATGCTTGTCCAGTAGGCGGCTGATTCCTTGTCGATGATGTGGACATATTTTTGTTTTCTGATCGTAATTTTTGAGTAGTTATTGATCGAGTTGGTATTTTTATGGCCGGCAACTTGCATTATATGCCAGTGGGGGCAACATCATTTTAATTTTGCTATAAAAGAAGTTCTAAATAAATACAGAATAACAAGATATACGCTTTATTTCATGCGTCGATATGCATAAACACAGAAAATATGTCATCCAAGCGGGGATAGTGTCAAAAGTAGTTCGGACCGGAAGTGCTTTATCAAACGGGCGTGTGATAAAGCTAACACTTTATCTCACTTTCAATATACACCACATGTATGAGATAAACCTGTTTCCTGTTTTGTGTCTGTCCCCTGTTCGCTTTCACTGAGATACCATGAACAGATTTGTCCTCTATGGACTGTACTTGTTGCTTAGACAGTTCAGACGTTCTATCGAAGTTAATAGTTTTCTCAAATGTCAAATCTGACTCCTCGCGTATAAATTTTTCACGTACTTTATGGTCTTTTGTTCCAAACACAATAGCATCACGTATCATATCCCGTATCATATCGTCTGGATCCCTATATTCACATTCTTTAACAAGAAGTCTGAGGTCTGTGAGGAATTTTCTAAAGCTTCACATTCTTTCTGTGTCTTGCTAAGAAACATGTATCTTGAATACACTTGATTCGACTTCGGCTTCGTATATCCGTCAGCCCTGGGAGGGGGTGGGAGTAGCTCCATGGGTATTGAGATAGGTGGAGGGGGGCTTACTGTCCCAGACCGGAGCGTGGTAGAGCCGGCATACAGCCCACCTTCTTACACAGATACCCCTATGCCAGAGTAGGTCTGAGGCTGCTCTGAGAGCGCCCGCTACCTTAATGCAGCCAAGTAGCCCCTTGGGGAGAGATACTCTGTCAGGTCTCGTAGGGAGGTCCGTTTTGATGAGTTGATTGCTAGGTCAGAGGGAGGGGCGGTGGAAGAGCTACAGGGGTTGAGGACTCGTCCCGCCGGAGTAATTCGCCTATCCAGCTAGGGAGGGTGGTGCCACATGGAGAGTATATTGGAGTTCCTATCAGGGGGTGAACTGGATACCCCTATCACCTCTGTGAGGGGTGGGGGTAGTATGCCTGAGACTTTAGGGGGATCTTCTGCTAGGAATGGGGAACATGCTGCCTCAGTTATGAGTTAGATGGTTGGAATGTCGACTTGCCCCAGGGTGTGCCCATGGCGGGGAGGGGCCCTATTGTCACTCAAGCACTACCCACTAAGTATGGCGATTATCAGTCTACTCATGTTTCTTCGGGGATTATGGTTGAAAGAGAGACCCCAAGTGCTCCTAGGTGGGGATGTTAGGTACCCTGGCGTAGGGGTGAGTTTGGAGCACACTTCCAGGCCCAGCGCCCTGGAGGGGGGCGCTGCCCAAAAGTTTTACCCTATACCCACCCCCTAGCCTCCGTCTCCCATAGTGAGACATCAGGGGTTGATGCCCATAGGTTGAGTTTACACACTGACGCCTATCAGAGTTTGGGGAATAGAGCTAGATTCCCCGTGCCACCACACCGAGCGTTTGGTGCTGCGACACCCATGTATGGGGATGTTGGAGTCCATCGCCCTGTCAACCGCGACTGGACCACTCCCATGAGGGAGTCGGTACAATTCCCACCCCTGGGGACGCCCCTTGAGCAACACACTACGTCGGTCTATCATGGATTCCCTGCCGAGCAGCCACAGTCGCCAGGGTACGCGACTCTTGATGTAGCTAAAACAACCGTGCATCCGTTCACCAGTCAAGTACCAATGCCCAGTCAGGACCCTTGGGCACCGTACCCACAGTGCTGAGTATTGGGAGCCTCATCCGCGCCCCCGACTCAGATGTATGGAGGACCATTGTTGTCAACAGCGCCCCTGACTTAAATGTATGGTAGACCATTGATGTCAACAGCGGTCCCAACTGCGTGTTATAGCGGACCCCAGATGTCATTGGCAACTGCCTCAGTGCCTCACTACGCTCAGCCTGCCCAACCTAAAATGGATGGGGGGAGGGAGATGCATGGATTTCTTCCGGCTCAGAGGGCAGTCGCGCCCGAGGCGATTCCTCGGGCAGCAGCTGTCCGTACCTGTATGTTCCAGAAGTCCCAGTTCACCCCAATCAGGCAGCGCCATCAGCCAACGCCTTTGTCTCTCAGATCCGCAGTAAGGCTAGATACAAGGATCTGCGCTATGACGGCAAGGCCAGTTGGAAATCATTCCTGATGAAGTTTGTGAGGTTGTCCCGCAGTCAACAGTGGACTTAAGAAGAGCAACATGATCACTTCTGCTTCTCTCTGGAGGGAGCCGCCAGTGACTATTACACTCTGCTACTGGATGCTTCACTCAACCTTAGTCTTAGAGACATCCTGTGGAAGTTTGACAAGAGGTTTGGATCCTCAGCGCCGGATATCGCCCACCAGCTGAATTTCAGCCGGCCACCCAGTCAAGCGGCAAGACTTTGCGATAGTGGGCGTAGTGCATACTCACGTTGACGACTCGCACATTCCTTACTCTGGCTGACGTTCATCCCGAAACAGTGACCAAAACAGTGGAAGAAGCGGTAGACCGGATGCAGTATTTCCAGCATTCTCGCCGGAGTTGCCCCCTGAAGCCGATAGTACGCCAAGTGGGGGCAGGATTAAGGGACCCTTCTCCAGACCTAAACTCCATGAGCGTTCTCCCAAGAACCATTGGAGCGAATGCAGAGCATTGAGGCCGCTTTGAGGGATAGTAATAGGTCCCAGAGTCCTTCATCGGCACCGCAACTAGCCTCTACCAGGCCAAGGGATGCAATTCCAAGACGAGCTCCCCAGACTTGTTTCAAGTGCGGCGAACCCGGGTATTTCCGTAGGGAGTGCCCAGGTATCAGAGGTCAGGAGGCGCAGAAGGAACCACCAATGCCTTCCACTAGGAATGACCGTCAGCTACAGTGCCACTCTGGAGCCCTGAAGGCGAAGGCATGTGCGTTTTAGAGTGCCAGAGCGCTCACCCACCTTGTTGGTCGAGTAGAGGGAGGACATGGATCATGGTAGCAACCCAGATGTTGGGCTGGAGTTTGATTGTATTGGGGAGTGGGAAAGGAGACCCGAGGAACCAGGGACCAGTGGGCTCGGGAATTGTACCCCAGAGACAGCGACCCCAGGGGAAGACGATTGGTGCATTGCCATTGGCCAGGTGAGACCCTCGACAAGATGTACAGTGCAACTGTTGGTTCAGGACTTGCCTGTAGAAGCCGTGGTGGATACCGGGGCAGAGATGAGTGTGCAGGGGATGGAGCAGTACAACTCATTGGGATGTAAGCCCCTGATCAACCAACATGTCGCTCTGTTGCAAGTTGGTGCAGATACTCGACTGAATGGGGGCCAGGGTGTCATTGACTCGGAAGGTGTGTGTCCCCTACATTTCTGTAGCCTTATGCCCTTCCGACCTTGTTCCTGTGCCTTGCCTGAAGATAGAAGTTTGTTCCCTGGCGGATCAGTCTGGAAGGGAACTGGGGACACGGAAAGTGCCGGAACACTTGAGAGACCCTTGGAATCCTATGAAGAATACAAAATTAAGAAAAGGCAAACACGGACCCCTGGACACACCAGAGGTGGGATCAGCTGCCCAGGAATAATGTCCACTGCTGACCGGTCACACCCGCCGTGATCAAATAAACGGAGTAATCCATAGTCAAAATCAGTATGTAGAGAACGGCCTAAAATCTAAGAGATGAAAATAGTTAATACAAATATTTTTTTCTTGGAACTGAGAATGTTGATGTCCATTTCTGGCGCATGCGCAACCTCCCTCCTTAAACTTTCATACCATGCATGAATTAGCAGTGAAATGGACTCTAATTATTATCATTTGCAATTAAAACACCTTTTTTATTATTCCGAGAGAAAAAAACCCACAAAAATCATATGAATTAATGAAGAGCTTGGATCACTTTTTCGATGATGAAATCATACTCCATACATGTATGAGATGCTTTAATTAACGAGACATGAAATGAAATTTGGTCCGGTGACAACTTGGTACAAATAAAGTGACATTTTGAATGGGACAACTTAGCCAAAAATTTGGACGAATTGACCAAAACTCACAACATTGTGATTCAGCTCAACGACAATTAATTTGGCCCAGGACAGTTCAATTCATTGCTAATTAAGAAAATTCCTTCCATTACATCATTAAAATTGAAACAAATTTGATTTTTGTTATCTAATCAGTTCGTATAAATGTCTCAAGTGTGTCTGTATTTCCGTGCTTAAAGCTGACGTGAATTAATAAATATAGTAGAATTCTAAGTTTCCGCCATATTTCTCTGCTTATCCGCCATATTAGATGGATATTCTATTGTAATATGTATCAGGGTTTGCATGGTATATAAGTATCACTGAAGAGACATTATTTGTCGAAATACACATCTGGTGCATCAAAATTGGTACCGTATAAGTTTTACATATAAGGGGATGAGTTTTGCTACGCTTCACTTCACATTAGTGTTTCCGATTTACCTGTGCCGGTAGCTTCGACAGGTAACACGTACATCTCCGATACTAAATTGTAGGGCATCACAAAGAAATGAAATCATGTTTTAGAACACCATGCAGTGCTCAAAATTACAATAAAAATACCGTACAGTAGTAAATCATTCTAAAAGCTTTGGATAAATAAATTTACAATAGCTTTTCTTTACGTGAATGTACGCACAGTTGCAGCACACATGTCAAAATTATACAAAAACGCGGAGAAATATTTTATCTATTATCTATTGATAGAATGGAATAAGCAAAGGGCATAAAATTGATACCATTTACACTCACTTCAAGCAACATATGCAAATACGTAAATACTACTGTAACTTATGCACATGACATGTGCATGTATGCTCGTCATGAAAAAGCATCGAATGCTGATGACTATTTACATGGGTCTACTCGTAATACCTGTAAAGGACCGCAGATATACATGTACACTTGTCGAAAATACTCTAAGTAGAAGTAAAATTCCCTTTATTTGCATAATCCAAGAAACAAAACGATAAACTCCATTTGTATTCCACAGTAAATACGTTGTCACTTGTACAGACCGCGACACACTTAGTCCGTGCCGATCAGCTATCTTCAATCAGGAAAAGTATCAGAGTAGAATATTTACCCTGAATTGTGCATGGATCCTTATACCGTATGATTTACTGGCCAGAGTGTTGCAGATATGTAAATCGGGAAATCATTTAGGTACACAAATTGCGCATGATCTGCATTTACAACATTGTACGAGTGTATGGGATTGGAGAGAGAGAGAGAGAGAGAGAGAGAGAGAGAGAGAGAGAGATTCAAACGATGATATTGTTGGCTATGTTATTTACTTCTCACTTACTTTTTAATAGATAATTTTTGTTTTATCTTTTATTTAGGGGTGAGATATGACTACTGCGATGTATATGTAGAATATGGAATAGAATTCAAAATAATGGTCTCCCAGCATATAAATAAACTAGTCTATCTTACATGTATCATAATTCAAACTTTCTATTCAGAAATACATCATGCCTAACACACGAAGTGCTTGACTGTATATTTACACAAGTTGGCATTGCGATTAGTCATGTATAATCGATGAAATTTTTCATATTCAATGTGTACGAATTCTCTTTTACTGTATTCTACCACTTTATTTCTTAGTAAAAATAAATATAAAATCCACGATCGTTATGTCATTTCATAAGAAGGGCATGTGGGAACACAAAATGTAATAACGACGCAAAATGGAATAAACTATTATCTTCAATTACTTCAGTTTATGCTAATTTGGCGCTCAGTGGATCTTACATACATGTATCTATGACATTTTGCTTTATTACATTCTGCGTTAAACTCGACGGAAATTGTACTAATGCAAAATGTGATAATTGAGTGATATCCTATTTTGCATCGTTATCAGGCACATAGAGTCAAGGAGAGGGGACAAGGGGGCATATCCCCCCAACCTCCAACGATTTAGGAAAATGAAGTGTGGGGGATAATTGAGGCATTCAAAGTAAAAGGCTCTTTCACTCACACTCTCCCCTTCCACGAATTAGGAATTTGAAAATTGAAAAATCTTGGTTTGTTTTGGGTTTTCGTTTTGTTTTATTGTTGTTCTTTTTTTTTTTTAATTATCATTTTGCATGGCAATTTTTTTTTTGAAGATTCCAATTTTCCCATTTCTTTCTTTCGGATGCCCCCCTCCCCCCGACCCTCCCCCTTTGAAAAATGACGATACATGCCTGGTAAATACATTTTGCGTTGCTACACATATATATTGATTGTATGATGTAGAATTGCACCCCTTACCAAGTTTTCCTTCAATTACACTGTGTAAGGAATGGTAAACCAAATCACAAAACAAAATGCATGAAGACCAAGATTATTTTTAAGCATAGAAACTTCATTCACGAATATACATGTATAGATGCATGTATTCAGAAAATCGCATGCATACATTGCAGGACTATAGCATATGTGTGTTTTAGCGTTTCTGTAACATGCCATAATGATTACTTTCAGGCTTGAGTGTAATTTATGCATAAATATTTTCATTTCGTAGATCTGGCTCAATGGATATATACTGAAAATAGGCATACCACTGTACGTCGACATTTCAAATTCAAATGTTATCAATAAGATATCAGTATTTATAAATCAGTGAAATTCGTGTTGAGGTTTTATTTGATATGATACAATGGCAGTATACTATTATGCATAAGTGTTATTTGCAAAAGGCAAAGGTATAAACATTTTATTTTTTTATTAGTAGTATCAATATCTATATGGTCACGAAAAGATATTACGTAACTCATATCAGGATTCATATACTGATTTAGATATCAATAAAAACAAAGCTGCATAGTTCTAGAAGTTTTCCCCCCCTAATGAGTCTGATGAAATTAAAAGAAAGAAACCCGAATTTGCATTCATTCTACATGTAGATGCACTTCAAAATGAATTCATTTCTGCTCTGACCGAAAGCACATGTTTCTAAATTCGAGGACGAATCTTACAAACAAAAATAATTCTAACATACAAAGCCAGTATTTTCTAAATGTAAAGTTCAAACTAGTATAATTATATTTATCTAATTTCTTACGATGGATTCAATTACATGTAAATGTATAAGCACCGATGCAACTCCTGTTGGTTTTCAATATATTGTCAATCACTTTTAAAATAGCTGAAATCTTTTTATGCTTGTAAGCTTACATTTATATCAGTGATCAATTTTCTTTCCTTCTGTGAAATGATATTGTACATAGGACAGTCTCTCTCTCTCTCTCTCTCTCTCTCTCTCTCTCTCTCTCTCTCTCTCATGCAAAGTGACCGTAAATAAATATTTACATGTATGTGATTCCTAAAGAGACAATAATGAATCTTGAAAGTTGTATTATATTTTCGTTTATATATTCCCTTATACATATATATTTGTGTAACTAACTGTTTATTATGGATTGCAAATGTAATACCCGTATTTTCACCCAGATGTATATTTCCGATCATAATTCCCTTTTTATACATCTACGTTTGTATGTGATCATCGGTAAATTTTGAATTGTGCGCGCAATGTATCCAACCAGATACTCAATGTATATTATACGTGCATGATCAGATTACTGATTTCTATAAAGTGCAAATCTCCTGACCACGAGTCAAGCATTCAATACAGGAAAAATATTCGACTCTGATATCTCCCCTGATTGAAGACATCCTCAATGGCACGGACGAAGTGTGTCGCAGTCTGTATAATGGAATGACAACGTGTAAAGTTCTATCAAGATACAAACGGAATTTATCCTTCTTCTTTTCTCTTCTCGTGGATTTATCAGAATAAAGAGAATGTAACATTTTCGGTATGTGCACATCTCCGGTACCTGTCGAATAGATGTCCGCATTTAATGCGTGTTTTTTTTGTTTTTGGCGAGTATGCTATGTGCAAAATATATATTTTATGCTCTTTGCTTATTCCATTCTATCAGTATGTAATTGGCAAATGATTTATCCGCATTTATTTCATAATAAACTGTAAATACTTGCATCCACTTGCAAGTATGCAAGGAAAGCTTTTTTTCGCATTTTGGTCTAAATTATTTAAACTTTCAGAATATTTCACTTAAATACAATATATATTTTGTAATTTTGAGCAATGTATGATGTTTCAAAACGTGATTTTATTTATTTCTTATTTCCTATGCATTACTATAGGAGATGTGCACTGGTCGAATCCAGCAAATCCAATTTTTTTTAGTTAGTATATTTGATGGAACGAACTTTCTTGGCCAAATTATCAATGAACCGAACTATCTTTGACCAATTGGAATCGACTCGTTATAAGTTTGGTCCATTTTGTCCAAAATTGTGGGCCAAGTTGTTTGCATGAAATTGTCACTTTCCTTGGACACAAATTATCTAGTACATGTACTTAAACAAATGACATACACGCCACTTGACGTTAATTCGTAATGTCTGTTTCATTAGTGACCATTCGTTTTGCATTTCAATCTGTTTTATTTTAGCTGTATATTTTGTTATTTATTGATCTGCACAGTCATGGTTACGTCGATTTCTTTGAACAAACCCAGAGGGCGCGTTACGCAAGCTTCACTTACACCTGTCAACGCTTGGAATCACGTGACAATAATTTATAATCAGATGATATAAACAGTCATTCTCGTTTCCTTTCCCTTTAAACGTTCTGGCAACAGATAATACATCAGGCTCTGTTCATTGCCCACTGGCACTTTGATAATTACATTTTTACCATTACACATTTAGATTTTACGTTTAGCTGTTTGTCTCTTATTTTACATGTTTTATCGTATTTTTTACAGCTTTCCTTACTTTCGATTCCATGTTTACATTAAATCTCCACCACATAGATATCCTACATTCATACGCATATTACGAAGTAGTTCCAATCTAGGGTCAGAAAACAGCGATTTTAAACAATTTACAGTAAGCATCACTTTAATTGCACCAAAAGCATTTCATAATATGATTAAATATTTAGTCCAAAACATAAATGTTGGATTTTAGAAACTTTTACCTGATTTCTGTAAATTGACTGTTAACAGAGGTATAGTGCAAGTAGCGCACGGAACTCTGGGAGTAGAGAATGCGAAGAAACAAGAACAACTAGTTTTTACAGATACAATACAATAATTTATTTACTGTAAGTATCACAAAACAGAACAATCAGCATCGATGGCTATTATTCCGTTTTGATGATGGTGGTCCAATGAGAGAACAATCAATTAACAAATAACACACAATACATAGTTAAATAGTCTAAATCACAAACAATGCATCAATTCGTTGGTGGCGAATTTTCATAGTTCCTTACAGAACATGTCTGTGTTCAGAGAAAGAGCTGTACTAATTCCAGATTATTCCTCATTGAACAGGTTTGGTTTGGGGGCTTTCACTGAGAGTCATGTAATGTTCTAGATTCACTTATTCGAGTCTGGACTACAATAGAAAAAATGGATTTTATCACGAAGAATATCTTAGGCATTCTTCATTGCATAATTTTTACAGGAAAACGTTATACAGATATTTTCAATTATTTCTTAAATGACATATTATTTTATTCACTTACAATTGATTTAGAAGAAACGGTTGTCCTCTGCACAGACGTAGAACTACGGCTCTTGGCGCGCAATTTGGACATGGAGTTCTCTGCAGTATCAGCGCGTTCTTCGGCGTCCTCCAATTCGTGCTGCACTTTGCGATATTTAGCCAAATTAATAGCGGCAATTTCCTCCTACAGAGAATGTGGAAACATTTTAATGAAACCTTTATGGTAATTGAGTTTGAAATAAAAAAATTGATTTATAGCATTTAAAATATTAAAATAGATACGACCAATCACACTTGTATTCCTAGTATTTCTTAACAATATTTGATTTCACTTTTGAATTTGATAAAAAAAATTTTTTAGAGCCACCAAGAAGATATCTGCGTTGAGTCTTTTTTGTTTTTAAGATAACAATTATCTATTGATTCACTGTAAAGATAATATATTTGGGATACTTACAGCTTCCTCAACTTGGCGTTTGTAGGTGATGACCTTGGACTGCAGTTTCTCAATAAGTTCCTGGAGGCGCTCCTGGTTCTTTTTGTCCTCGTCAGCTTGGAAGGCAAGTTCCTTGAGGCGGCGGTCAGCCTTGCGAGCATTCTTCTGGGTCTCAGCATGGCGGCGTTGTTCGCTGTCCAATTCACTCTCGAGTTCTCTCACCTGGAGTGCGAAGTAGATCATTAGTAGTTAGGAACTAGAAATATAATACTTGTATTTTCCAAAAAAAAACCATGTACTCAACTTTTAAAAAAAAAACCCACCATTTCAGACAAATCTGTACACTTACTCTGTTTTCAAGTTTGGCAATCATTTTCTTGCCTCCCTTGAGGGCGGATGCCTCTGCCTCATCTAAGCGGACCTGGAGCTCCTTTATCTGGCTTTCAAGTCCCTTGCGGAATTTCTCAATCTGAGCGCTGTGTTCTTGCTCAGCGCGGAGTTCCTCCGCAAGATGATTGGCTTCGGCGATGGATTTCTTGGCCTTGTCGTCGGCAGCTCTGATTTCACTGTTCATCTCCTCAAGGTCGGTCTGCAAATGAAGTAAAATATCTGGTAAATACTTTTCTGCTGAAGGCACCAAATATTGGTACATGAATTTGGTATAAATCAAGTGATATCGGATTAGCAAAATGTTCTCACCTGCATGGCCTGTACGTCTCCCTCCATCTTCCTCTTCTGTGCCTGTATAGATGTGACCTGAACAGCAAGCTCGTTGACACGGTCATTAGCCTCGTGGAGCTCGTTTTCGGCAGATTTTCTAAGTCTCTCAGCAGATTCAATGGAGGTGCGCATCTCCTCTACCTCACCCTGCAGAATCATGCAGCGGCGCTCAGACATGGCGTAGGCTTCACGTGCTTCGCTCTGGGAACGCTGCTCATTTTCAATGCTAACTTGCATTTCCTGGATGAAATAAATTGAATGTAAGTTTTTGTAACTAATTTTCTTATTACTGGGAGGTAATAGATTGTGAGACATTATTTGATACATGATACATACTCTAATCTGTTGCTGATAGCGCTTCACGTTTTTCTCAAGATCAGCCTTAGCACGGTTAGTGGCATCAAGGGCGACCTCCAGCTCGTTGATGTCTTGCTCAAGTTTCTTTCTGATTCTCATGGCTTCGGCCTTGCCTTTAGCTTCAGCTTCAAGACTGGCCTGCATAGAATCAAGGGCACGTTGGTGGTTGCGTCTATAAAACGAAACAAATGCATGTATGTTACAAAACTCATGTGTTTCAGATTTATACATCTTTTATAGTTAGCACTTTCTGTATATACCTGGTGTTATCAAATTCCTCCTCTTTCTCTTGGAGACGTCGGTCAATTTCAGTTCTGACAGTGGCAATCTCAAGTTGAGCACGCATGACCTTAGCTTCTTCCTGCTCAAGTGAGCTCTCAGCTTCTTCCAGAGCAGCCTGGAGTTCTTCCTTCTCCATCTCTAGACGGCGTTTAGCCTTCTCTACCTCGTGTACACTTCTTCCACCCTCGCTGAGTTGGTCAGTAAGTTCATGAATCTCATCAGCGAGGTTTTTGTTTTCGCGTCTGAGAGATTCAATGGAGTCATGGGCTTCCTCAAATTGTGCCTTAAGTCTGAAGGATTCAGCAGAGAAGCTGCGGGTTTCTTTGTGAGCGGTGTCGATATCAATTTCCAAGCTCTTGACCTTGCTCTGCCACTCCTGGATGGTCTTATCAAAGGCTCTCTGTTTCTTCTCCAAGTTATTGGCGTTGGAATTTGCCTTTAAAAAGAACCATATGAATCATGTACATCTTAATATACTTAGCATAGTAAATCACTATTATTCATTGTGCATACTGTTAAACGCATAGGTGACCAAAAAACCTACTCTTTCTACTTCGATGACAAGGTCTTCCATTTCCTGTGACATGCGCAGTTTCACCTTCTCGAGCTGACTGATCTTAGCATTTGCTGCCTCCAGATTTTGGTCAGCCTCATTGATTTTGGCCTGCATACGGCGTCTGAGAATAAAATTAATTAATAAGTTGGTTATTCTCTTTTTGATACAGTACCGTTACACAGTTTCGGAAAATGCCGTTCTTATGTGTTACATAACTGAAAGTAGACATGTACCTCATTTCCTCAACAGCCTCGGTACTGGCTCCACCACCGCTCTCGCATTTGGAGCGCCACATCTGTACCTCATTGTTAGACTTGCTGAGCTGACGCTGGACATCAGCCTTGGATTCTTGTTCCTCCTCAAACTGTTCTCGGAGAGAGTCAAGGTCGGCATTGAGGTTGCGGTTTTCGGACTGCATTTTCTGTCGAATCTGTGCAAAGAAATGGGATTAGAATTAGTAATATCTTTCGAATGCTTAACTCGAAGCACAAAAATTATGAATGTGATCAAAATTTACCAAAAATTCGAATTCGTTAATGCTTGAATTGATCAAAGAAATTATCAACATACTCTGGATTCTTCCTCAACAGAGCGTTTAGCTTCTTCTAACTGTGATGCAAGTGAAGATTTCTCCTTTGTCAATTGACCAATACGGCTCTCAGCATCCTCCAACTGGCGAGTAAGATCGGATGCTTCGCTCTGCAACCTGGACCTGGCGGAGTTGAGGTCAACAACATTTCTGTTAGCCTCCTCAATTCTGGCATTGGCCTCAGAGAGTTGGCTTTCAATTTGTTTGGAGACTTTTTCGGCGGATTGCTATACATTTTAAATGAAATTGATAGATTTAATGAAATTTAAGAAAGATCGATAAAGGTAAATCATTTTTTTAATATAACTATTTCTGTTGACATCGTTTTGAAAATCAAGGATGGATTCTTTTATACTTTTATAAACAGATGTATATTCAGTCAATTTGAGTGGTGAACTAATGACGGTAAGAATAGAATTAGTCACTATTGGGCATTTTTAGAAAATATACATATAATTAAGGATGGTCTGATTCTCATATCTATTGGACGCGTTGATATGTGATGTTTTGAATGCAGCAACTACAGAAAATATAAATTATTTTGAAACAGAAACATTTGGATGTTGCTGTTTTTGTTTTTATGTTACAGTTAGTTCAAAGTCACACTCTTGATATACTAGTACCACAGGGCCTTGAAATTCTATTAGGACAGACATTAGTTATCTACCAATGGTTTATTATGATATTTTCTTAATTTGCAAGGATAAACAGTATTTTTGAACATGTGGCTGTCTATTTGCAAAGTAGAACTAATAAATATTGGCAAATTCAACAAGATATACTGAATTTCCTTAAAATTTTAGAATTTTGTACATTGGTTGATATTTCTGTCATTTAGTGATTTGATTTTTTGGAAATTTTCGTATAATGATAAAGGTGTATACGGTACATACTGATATAGAATAAGACATGAGTATCATTGCATATAAGAAAGACAAAGTTATCCAAACGATTTAAAAAAAGAATAGGATTAGGTAATCTATAAAGACCCCATTAGGGATAGCAAGTTCAAATATCATACAAATGTTCTATACTCTGCTACGTTTGCTAATTTAGACCTATTCCCGTGATTTTTGGACCGTGATTTTGTACTGGCCTGGATTTCTCGAAAGAAAATCTGAGGATTTGCTCAAATTCATACTGCTCAAGAAATTTGTCTCATGACAAGAATCCATCCTTAAAACACGATTTGACAAGTTTTGATTCTTTTCATTAGGCAACAAAATGATATCAAGTGACAAACTTAATGCAAACTCATGAATTTGTGTACAGAGAGGTAAAATAAGATATAAAAGTGATAAAGTGAAAGACAGAAAAAACTAAATAATCGGACAGTGTACCTTATTTTTGGTGACAATTGCAATCTGTGAATGAAGGTCGTCGAGTTCAACCTTCATTTGTGCTGCATCTTTAAGGGCTCTATACAGAAAGATAAGAAAGTGGGAGTGTGAATACTATTTGTTATGGTCAAGTTTTGTTAGGTTAAGAAAGGAGAGTGATTCGGTTGATTGGTTGAGATACACTGCATCAAGTGCGACCATGCTCGGATTCCAGAGTTCCAATGAGAAAAGAAAATGGGGGCTTGGTGAATGACACTTGGCTACTGGTCATTCTAGGATTACCTTTTGCTTAATGACATGTTGGAGCTGACTTTGCAAGTCATCAAGCTCACGTTTGATATCTTTCTTATCCTTTTCCAGTCTGTAATAGGTTTTAATTTAGTACAAAATGTAAAAACTGTTATTCTGATTTTGATAAGAAGTTTTAAAAGAATATCAATCCATATTGTTGATTGTCTTTTGAAATAATTGCTATGACTTACTTGGCTTTGGCCTTGTTTAGCTGATCAATTTGGTCAGCCATTTCGTTGGCCATGTCTTGCTGCTTCTTACGAAGAGATGCAACCTGGGCCTCGCCAGACAAAGTTTGCTCCTCCAAGTCACGACGCAGTTTCAACAATTCTTGTTCTCTCTTCTTGTTTAGGTCAATCTAGCAAGATATACACACATAATATGAAAATCCAAGATAAAGATAATGCAGATTTAAACTTCAAAGGCAAGAGAACAGGTCGGTCATGTAAATAATTCTACTGAACACGAAATTCACCTGAGCTGCAGTTGCTCCACCGGCCTCATCCAAACGCTCGCTTAATTCGTCCAACTCGCGACTTAGCTCCAAGCGCTGTTTCTCGACCTTAGTTCTAGCTGCACGCTCAGCTTCAAGTTCCTCCTCAAGTTCTTCGATTCTTGCATTCAACTCCTTGATCTTGCGCTGAAGACCGGCGTTAACACCTTGTTCATCTTCAAGACGGGAGTTGAGGCTGCTGATCTCGTTATCCTTTCTATTAAGTATATGGAGTAATAGATAAGTAAATCAGAATTCAAATTAATGTTGATTTTTAGTTTTAACTTCATCATTAAAAGATCAAGCTATGCTTCATTAAGTTTTCAAAGATCTTTTAAGCGAAGTACCATCTATATACAATATATTTTATTTACTTCTTGCCGGCGTCTTCCAATTCCCTTTTGACACGCTCAAGGTCCTCAACAGCACCTTGTGTAGACTTTAGGTCCTGTTCAAGCTTGCGTTTAACCTTTTCAACGTCACCACGGATTTTCTTCTCCCGTTCCAAGTTATCTTCCATCTATATAGAAAATGAAAATTTTATGAACTACCTTTAATGAATGAGGAAATATAGATTTAGAGAAAATTTAAAAATGCAGATAAACTGCATAAAGTAGGCTATCATACCTCATCCAGAGTTTGCTCAAGTTTTTGTTTGAGTTTATTGAGGTGATTACATTTGTCTTCCTCTGCCTGCAAATCTGCAAGAGTTTTCTTGTGAGTCTCATCCATAGCCTTCTTTTCTTTGTTGAGTTTGGCAATATGATCATCCTGTTGTTGCATTTCATCCTGAAGAGTCTTAATCTGATTGTCTTTAGTTGTTTTCTCTTGTTCGGCCTTAGCAAGTGTGTTCTCAAGATCTTCAATGTCTTTTTTCAACTCATCGTTCTCACCCTCCATCTTTTTCTTAAGACCTTCAAGCTCAGCGGCAGCGTCTTCCTCATCTAGAAGACGCTCCTCATACTCCTTCATCTGACTTTCAAAATCAGCCTTTTCTGTGATAAATTTTTCAATTCTTTCTTCGAATTCAGCTACTCTGTCCTGTTCTGCTTGAAGCTCGATGTAGATTCTGTTCTTCTGCTCCACTAGATCAACATTTTGCTCCTCGAGTAACTTTTTAACATCAGACACTTTTTTCAGTTCCTCTTCCATCTTGTGCATCTCTTCCAGTTTCTTCTTCATCTCGTCCTCAGCACGGGCAACGTTCAGCATGGGCTTGACCTTGGCATACAATTTCCACCATTGCCAGTTTCTTAATACAAGCCATTTACGAATGTTTCTCTGGATCATAGCAAGAGCAGTTCTGAAATATCAGATTCATTTTTGAAATCATATAACAGCTATAAATGTACTTAAAATCTATCAAACTGATAGAGTTGAAAATACATATTACCGAGATGTAGAAGTTACCTTTGGTCCTGCAATCTCTTGTACTGTTTGCGCATCAGATAACCTCTAATGTTAGCCTGAAATCCTGATACAATGGCAGAAAGACGCTCATCACGCATTTCTTCAAGCATACCCAGTACACCAGCTTTGAAGAATACCTTGGTGTTACCTAGACGGTACTCTGCAGGATCAAGCTGCAGACCGAGCAGGACTTTCTCGGATACGACTTTGCCGTCAACAAAACCTTGTGGAACGGCATTGGGAGCCAAGATGGAGTATCTATATTTTAAAAAATCAAATAACTTCTTAAGTAACATGGAAAATAAAAACTGAGACTTTATATTACAACCATAGGTCTTATAGATATTATTTTTGAATATGAAGATATACCTCTGTTTAAATTCAGAGTAGATGACTCTGCTGGGGAATCCTTTACGACAAATTCTAATACCCTCGAGTACACCGTTACACTGCAGCTGGTTGAGCACAAGACTGGCATCGATCATTCCAGACTGCTTCAACTCGTTGGGAATGATGCAACGCACGAAGTGAGGATGGGTGCTGTACAAATTCTTCATCAGTTTGTTCAAAGATTCCTTAAAGAATCCAATCGATTTTAAATCAACATTCATTACTTTGCTTTAACTCTAATCAAACTTTAAGATATTCTAAATAATATCAATGTCAACAGAATTCTCGAATTACCCTGTGAACAGCAGAGATAGTCTGGAAAGCAGAAGACTTCTTCTTTTTCTTGCCGCCACCCTCTTCTACTGGAGGTGCCTGGAAGAGTTCCTTCACAAGGTGTTCCTTTGAGCCAGACAGGAGCGTTACTACGTTCTCGTTGATAGGGTCCTTATTCTTTTCTAACCAGTTACTGATGTTATAACCCACAGCACCAGCATAATGACCCAATGAGAAATCGGGAGCTGGGATACCAGGTCTTGGAGACTTTCCTGGTTTTCCAAAATTGGGTGATTTGCCCATGTGATTCGAGTACAGTTTATCCTTGAATGACTTGTCATCGGCTTTGGGGAACATGCATTCTTCTTCCAGAATGGACAAGATTCCCATAGGCTGAAATTAATAGAACATATGAAATATTTATTTATTCCCTAAATTTTCCTATTCAATGCATCTAAGATATCCTGACTTACTACATAAAATATTCATTAATTACCCTTTCAATGAGCTCGATACAGGCAGCCAAATCCATACCAAAGTCAATAAATTCCCACTGGATACCTTCCTTCTTGTACTCCTCCTGCTCCAGGACAAACATGTGGTGATTGAAAAACTGTTGAAGTCTTTCATTGGTGTAGTTGATGCATAGCTGCTCGAAGCTGTTGAACTGTATGATAAATAAAGAACAATTTGTACAACATGCGCTTTACATTGCTTAGTTATACTATGCATGTATATATTGATCATTTCATTACAAACCTCAAAAATTTCGAAACCAGCAATGTCCAATACACCAATGTAATAGTTTCTCTTGGCTTTGGTATCAAGGGTTTTGTTGACTCTTTTGACCAGCCAATTGAACATACGGTCATACAGAGATTTAGCCAAGGCACCAATGGAGTTGACGACTTGCGTTTTATTCTGACCCTTAATGACGAACTCGGTTCCGACTTTGACTTTGGGTTTGAGCAAGCATTTCAAGAAGTCACCAGCGTTGATACCCAACAAGAAGGCGACCTTTTCAGGTTCTGTGAAATAAAAGTGAAGAGGGTATTCATTGCTATGTTCATTTCTACATATATAATATCATGTTTTGTGAGGCATTTGCAAATAATTACCGGCAGTTCCATCAACTTCAGCCTGTTCACCCTTCTGCTTGAATGTCATTTCACCCATATGCATGATAGAGGCAGTGCATTTATACATACTGAGCTTTTCTTCGCTGGTGAAGCCAAGAACATCAAAAGCTTCCTACATGACACAGTGCATGGCATAAATTTAATGAAATTTAATAGGAGTAATACAAAATGATTAGATTGAATTTGAATTGTAATTTTGAATATTTCGCTTCCAGACATACATGTACATACATCAGTTATTTTCATTTCTTCGACATCATCAATGCCATCAACACTTAAGGCCCCTTGGTTGATAAATGAATAGAGAGCAGGATCGGGGCTGACCAACATTTTTTCTAAAAGAGTAAAGGTAGGATAAGGATGAGAGGTTATGGGAAAACAGACCGTGATTCTCAGTGGGTTAAAGTAAGGAGTAAGGTACAGCAATGGAAAATGAATGAAAATGAAATAGGAAATATTTCAAAATGCACTGGACAAAAATTAGTGATATGGTTGACTTGCTCAGAGTGGTATCAGCGATCAGATTTATTGGAAACTGTAATAGAAAAGAAAGTGGATGTCGGAGTCAAACATTTATCAGGGTTTGGTAAGAACTTGATAATTGTTTGTAGGACTGTGCTGAAGTAGAGAAGGGTTGGATATTTCTTCGGGGAATGGAATTCATTTAGTGTGGTGACTGAAAGAGAATAAATTAATCAAAGATGATGTACGAATTTATTAAGTAAGAAAATGGTTAAGAAAATTGTCAGAATTTTAGAGATTCTGTGGAGTTCTGAAAGAGAATATGTTAGTTCGACAATTGGCATGTTGTTAATTTCGAGATGGGATAATATGGATCTTGCTCAAATTGATTCAATTTTATGGAATCAGGATCACAATCCTGAAAGAAAATGTATTAGTTCAGCTCGACATATTAGCCTTCCTAGGGTCGAGGGAGTTTGGACGGAATCATAAGAGAGGCTCTCAAAACTGCAAAAGAACTGAGTTCTCAGTTGGGCTGCATAAGAGAACTTGGGTATAGAGGGGGAAGTGGAAGGCTTATTCCAACGTACATCGCACATTTTCATTTCTTCTACATCATCAATGCCGTCGACAGTGAGCGCACCCTGATTAATAAAGCTGTACAAGCCTGGATCGGCCGAAACCAACAGAGCCTCTGCAAGCAAAAGTCCATTATACGATCACATACATTCATCACATTTCATCTTGAGTCCAAAGGTGGACAACGCTAAGATAAACTTGATTGCTCAAGTACCACACACCTAAATAGACACATACCATTGAGATCAGGAATGGCATTAGACAGGAGCTGGTAGAAGATGTGGTAGTTTCGCTCTACAGTTTGCTGGTAGGTCACGCGAGATTTCTCAAGCAGGTCTACAAATACAAAAAAAAAATAATTTTCGGGGGAGTTTTCAAACTAATGTAAAATCATTAAAAGGAAAAGGAGTATCCACTTACAAGTTTCAATGTCGGCTCCTGCAATTTTTCCTGTGGGACCGAAATGGATACGAACGAATTTTCCCTGTTCAAAGTAATTTCGGAGAAGTAAGAATTAATGATAAGGTATTATGAAAATTTGCATAACAAGAAATTGAGAATGATTTGATTTATATACCTAATACAATATATTGTAATATACCACGATGTGGAAAAGTCATTACTTACAGAAGTTCATCTGAGTCCTCAATATGAAAAGGAGACATAATCAGGAGGGATTGAGGAGTGAGAAACGGCTGGGATCGGATATCATCCTATTGGTGACGGAGAGTAGGAAAATGTTAATACACACTGGTGGGTCAAAGCATTTCAAAAATATACTACAGGTAGCTTAGGTCCAAACGAGTTCTCCAATATTAAGGAATAAAACATGCAAGGTTATATTCACTTCAAATCCAAACAATAAAATGAAATCATTAAAGAAACTGCTTTAGAAATATTGTAGGGTTCTGTGATATTTGGATAATTTATCATCACAGTATAATTACATGCACCAAACGGATAGTTTGATCATTGTAAATTAGACGGGAAAATATCGTTAAATGATAAAAGAAAAATCATAAGGAACGTAAGGATGGATTTTTTCTTGGATTAGGTTAACAAGAGTGATTTCACATCAAACGTGGAAGGTCTAGGTATATGCGATGTATACTTACAAAACGGGAGGAGTTGTTGTTACGGACGGTCTTGGCATTTCCGTAAGCCTCAAGTACCGGGTTAGCCTGCACAATCTGATCCTCCAAGCTTCCCTGTATGTGGAGGAAGGTCAAGAAAAGGGGGGAGGATCGAAAGGGAAATAGGCGATTTAGCAGAGAGGGAAGAATGGATCAGTAAGAAGACGGGAAAATACAAAGAAAAAATATATTAGAAATTTCTGCATTGGTATATGACAAAGCACAACTTTGTTAATTTTGTAAAACAAATATATTTTTGATATGATTATCGAATGAGTACTTAGATGATATTCTTTAAGTGAGAAGATCAAGTTACCTTTTTCTCTTTTGGTTTCTCTTCCTCTTCCTTCTTTGCTTGTCCAGCTGCCACAAGAGCAAAGTACTGAATGACCTTTTTGGTGTTTTCAGTCTTTCCGGCTCCAGACTCACCACTGAGATTTTATTAAAATATCAGCATCAACAATTCGTAGTCCAATCATTTATGAAAAAAATATGTATATTTCTATTGTCATGTATTTGACACTTCAGTATCTGCTCAAATAAAATGAAGATAACTCTTACATTGATAATAACTATAATAACTATAATTCCATTAAGTCGCTTTCTCAAATTTTATCAAGCTTTACTTAAAATGCAATACGAACTCCCTATTTAGTGATTTTTTTAACTTTCAAATTATGCCAATGAATACTTTGTCTTTAGTACGTTCTTGTTGACGGAGTCTAAATTGATATATGATACACGAAGAACGCTTTTAAGAATTTAATCAAATTTCAGCTGAAGATGAGAAACTTACGTAATCAACATGGACTGATTTTCACGATCTTGTACCATGAACTGATAAGCGTTATCGGCCACGGAATACAAATGGGGAGGCATTTCGGTCTTTCTCTTGCCTCTGTATATGTCTACAAGAACCTGGCCGTAAATGGGGAGACGCTTGTAAGGATTGACGGCCACACAAAAAAGTCCTGAATAGGTCTACAACAGTAAAAACAAGAATGCTCAATATCCAAAATTCTTTGTAAAATATAGTAAACACAACGTCCTGTAAATGAGAACCAAATCGGATACATCTAAAATATTGATATTGCAGACGGAATTGCAGATGCTTTATTTGAAACTTACGTAGATCAACATAGACTTGTACCGGGACCTCAGGTTGTGCAATACCGAGGCCTCGTTAAGATAGGTCATGTTGGCCATGTCCTCGATTTTCTCGTATTTGGGAGGATTCATTTGCTGAATATCATCTTTCTTTACTGTTCTGTTCTGTTAAAATGCAAAAAGAAAAAGGATTCATTCCATGAAAAATATATTGAAGTTTGACAATCATATCCAATACAATTTGATAGTCTAGAAAAATTAATATTTCTGAAGATGAGAAAAATCTTTAAATACTAAGATGAAGTTTCGCACCTCTTGACCATCGATTGTCTTGACAGTAATTTCCTCTCCTTTGGTAGACTGGATTTCAGCCTTCAGAAATCCTTCCTTAGTATCGGGGATCCAGCACATCTTTTTGCCGTCGAAGGCAGCCTGCTCTTTCAACAGAGCTTTCCTGTCGACAGCAAGATACTTCATGTGTTCATCGTTGGGATTGTAAGCCGCCATATTTTCTTACTTTACGGACAAGCTCCAAATGAAAATCAAATTTGGCCGAAATCTGGCGAAAAGATGGAGTCTGTCTGGTTTACCGTACACCTCAAGAACAAGCCCCAGTTGTTACAGAACAGTCTATAAGAAACGAAAATCGTACTCTAACTTAATATATATTTCTTGACTCTTGAACAAAACAGACTTATGAATATTGAAATATAATATATGTATCATTAAATTTACATGTATATCAAAAAGGGAATACATAATTTGATCATCAAGAAATTCTTAGACACTGGTTTTTCGAGGTGACGTAAGTCAGCCTCGTATGTCAGACCCCAGCTTCAATGGCGCCCTGTTTTAATCACTACCATTTGCGAAATCACTTTGATTTTTAATATAAGAAATTTGTTGTCACATATGCTAATGCAACGTAAAAGCTGTCACAATTCACTTTGAGATTGATATAGGATCCATATGTTTACCCTCTACGATAAGCGAGTTAAATAAGAATTTATGAAATCGCAATTTTTATCCCTTCGATATGAAACAAAGTCCACACATCAAAAGGAATCGCGAATTAGTGTTTAGGTTTGTAAACAAGATGAAAATTATTTGTCGTTTGCCAACATTTTATTCCACGATCTTAGAAAAACAGAATTGGACTGTAGGAAACGATTTGCATTGCTTCTGTATTCATTCGCATTTTCACATATAGACAGGGAAAACATGGTCTATTTTTCTCTAGGAATTCTGGGTAAACAGCTGTCTCCTCTTATGTCTGAAAATTATGTTAATTAGCCGATTTATCGCCTATCAAAAAATAGTTCACATTGATACTATGTTCCATTTTTATTAAACTGTTATATAAAAATTCTGTTTTATGTCAGATTGAAGAAGTCTTCCTTGTATGTGATCTGTTGTATTTATCAAGCAGAAATTGTGTGTAATTAGAATTTTAATATTAAACTCTGCACTATTTCTCTGTATCCATACGCGCCACGCTATCCTATTTATCAACAAGGAGAAAACGTCTTGCCTGAGAGAACTGATATATTCTTGCCAACGCATTAACTCAAGATAATTATCTGAAACCCAATGTGTTAATTTCGTACAATTTTACCAAAATATTTCTTTTGGACGCATTTTTTGAGATTTTAATACTAAATCTGGGTGTAAACATGTAATCTTCGATCGAATGGGCCGAGCGCCATTTCCCGCGCTCTTTCATGGTCAAGTCAGATAGCTGTAAACATTGATTAAGAAATATAAATGAACATGTTTTTGTGAATATATTTGTTATTCAAGAAAAGAACTCCATTGGAAGTAATATATTGGAAATCAAGTTTACATTTCTTTGTCACGAAATATGATTTATCTCAAGAGTTGAATGAATTATCTCAAGAGTTGACACTTGTTTTCAAGAGTTGATATTTCAAGAGTGGAAATTTTCTTGGACTGGTTTAACTTTGACTCAAGAATTGAATGAGTTATTTCAAGAGTTGACAGTTGTTGTCGTCATCAGATATGAAGGGTAGCAAAAAAAGAAAAAAATCATGATTTTGATAGTCATCAAAGGGAGAGCCCAAATCTGTCAAAAAAAGAAAAAGTCACAATGTAAGAAAAGATCCCATAATTTTGAAATGCGTGTCTGCCAACTTTCATCAAGGGTCAGAAACTTTCTCAGAATATAGCAGAGGTAAACAATGTGTAGCAAATTCACTTGTGTGCATTGCATTTAATGCAGTTAACCAAAAATTGTTTGGAGATTGGGATGCGAATGATATTCATTTTGTTCTCGAAAAAGGTGATGTTTTATACAAGCATGCAAGACAGGCCTGTCCACATGAACATCTTAACCCAGAGGACTTGCCCAAAAATGTTTGGATTCAAAACCAGTTGCTTCATGTGTCTGCTTTACCAGTTTATGCAGGGGAAATACAATCAATTTTGTTCTTATGAACTCTTTTAAGCGAAAATACCAAGAATTAGTGAAAATTTTGTCACATTTTTTTTTTTTTACAAATCTCAACAACAACCAACCACAGAGTAAAAAACACTGTAACTTATGTGAAACCTTCGTTTCATAGTGTTGATCAAGTATGTTCAAGTAATAACCCCAGGGGTAGGTATGCCAACAATTGGGGATCAATACTTTACAATGAAATATATAGGATTTTTTTAAAAAAATCTTCTCAAGAACAGCAAAGGCATCATTAAAAATATTGATATATGGAAAGCATCCTTAGTTAGTCTAGATTCAAGTTTGTCTTAGTTACAACTCCAAGGGGTTGGATGGGACCACATTTTTAAAAATCTTCCTACTAAGCACATCCTTGGTAGGTCAGATGTGCATTGTGGCCTATGGCCTCTTCCTCACATATAGCTTAATTATGCTTGCTACTCAGTTTTAGAATGTTTCAACAGTTAACACATTTCATTACCTCAAATTGAAGGTATAACATATGCTTCTGGATTACAAATAATACCATCCAACATATTATATCCTTCATTTAATTCGATCTTGCATTAGAATCCATGCCATTCACTGCCAAACGTCACCTCGTTTCAGTACCTTCAGTACTTTGATTCATGGAAGTACTCGACATGCTGATGAAATGTATGGAAAATGAGCGTAATGTTTTTCCAAAACTACATATTTTGACCTTTATAGATAGTGAGTATACACTCAGGTAATTTTATCTTTATGGGATTTGAATATTAACAGCTCATTTTTGATAATGGTGTACTGAACATGCCAATTATACAGGTTCAAACATTCGGACCATAATATTTTACTAGCGGGAATAATTTATGATAGTACATGTACATGTAGTAATTAAAGGTACATACGTTCTCTTAATTAAATATCTTTTTGCTTCCAAACAAGTTTAATGTATTTATAGCGGCGATTTATAATAACTTGTGCAACGAAATCTATTTGATTTCATCCCAGATTAAAGGAATAGGTCAAACTTTTTAGTTCATTCTTGACTAACTTACTTGTATAATGAATACATTGCACGCGCCTACTTCGCACGTGGTTGTGAAGAACACAATGGCGTCGGTAAGTATTTACATCGATTTCCAGGAACAAGTACGTAATACGAAATTCATTATGCTAGATTATGTGTAAAACACTAAGATGTCGTTAGATATGCATAACTGGGGAAATAACACGTGATATGCTAATAAGACAGTCACGTGGTCATCACTCGGCTCGTTTCAGAAAGGGAGTGTGTAAAAACTGTCTTTGGAAACTATTTTCGTTTATATATCTACAACCGTAGCTTTTTGTATGCATATTGAATAGAGTTTTTGGTTCGTTTTAGTCCTAGAATACCGTAGTATTGATTCCTTTATCAAAATCTAACAGAAAAAATGGAGCATATGTATCTTTACAGAATTACAATCTCATGCGAGTGGTTTATTTCCAACAATGCTTATTTGATAACTGCTACTTTCAGTCATTTTCATTCACATGTGTAAAAAAAAATTAAAATAAGATTTTGTAATGTCATTGCTGTTTGATTTTTTTTGGGGGGGATTTATTCATAAAACTTTTGAACAGTTTTTTTCAAAGTCAACATCAATCAAGAATAACAACGTCCCTATTTAAAATTACGGAAGAAGTTAACTATAGCAGGTCATCGTTATTGCTCTGCGTCCCTATCGTTATTTTTCGTATAGAATAAAACTTATCCATTTTCATTTGCCAACTAGTAACTACTGGTTAGCTATTTTGTACCAATACCATGAGTGTTCGCATAAGAATCCAACCTTACCTCAGTGTTATTCCAGTGAAAAACAATTCAGAAACCAAATAAAACACAGTAAAATGTCCATTATTCATAGTTTTTGCGATGTATAATGAAAAAAATGTAAATCTACGGAAGGTCTAGGAATAAGGATTTGGGATCAGTTTTCAGTTTGTGAGTTGTGGTATAAAAATTCTAAAGAAGGGTAGAATGATTGGAAGAGAATAGGTTGATTTCAAGGTAAGGATAGGAGGGTTAATGGAAGCTGTCAAGATGTAAAGAGGTGTTAGATTGGGTAAAGGTACACAAGATAGAAAAAATCCCGCATCCGTTTTACTTACGATCTGAAGCTGCTCTGACGAAAACAGTTACACCCTTCAGTATATATATCTCCAAAATTCTCTATACTGAAAAATATAACGAATTGTTTGATTGGTCCGTAGTTGTTCCAGCACCAAAGTCAGGCCAATAAGAAGGAGAGAAAGATTCACGCTCAAGAATGATGATGATACTTCAAAAGGAATACAGTTCTCAGCTGCTTTATGCCAGGAGTCGAATAACAGTATGGAGCCGCGATTCTATTAATAACTGCAAAATCAATGTGCTGTGGGGGGAGTAGAGGGGGAACGGTCACTACATTTATCTGAATTGATACCGTCTGCTTACATAATCGATAAAAATTGAAAAAGCAAGCAGCGATAATATCTTTGATTTTGTCGTTTGTAATGACCCTTAATCATTGTTACAGACCATTATGGTGTTAATTGTAAGATGAGTAAGACTTGCTCTCTCTATAAAACCATCTAAGTTGAAAGCGTTTCAGGTCATTTCAAACCATGTATAATCATTTACTATTCTAATGCACTTTTTCTTTCTTTTTTAAAAAAAAAAAAAGGTCTCTTCGATTTTCTTATTCTCATCATTGAATAAGATTCTGGTGGTATGAAAAATCAAAATCATGCATAGAATAATATGGAATCAAGAATACAATGATTTCTTTTTAGTTTCACCAAAGCAAGTATAATAAGATTTTGTTACTTATGGAATTTGTATGTAGCAAGCAGAGTGCGATACTTGCTCGTATTTCCTCATCAATGTTACCAAACTACTCAACCTTTTAATCTGATAAATGGGAGTTTCTAGCCATATCAGCGATATAGAATGTATTTCATATATATTTCAATGCATATCATAAGTTATGAAACAAATGATATTCATTATGAAACACGCTTTCCAAGCGTCAGCAAATTCTACGATCGACTGTCATTAATTAGTGCGTACTGGATGTATAGTTACACTGGCGCGTGCAGGCAAGGCACGCGTGGTTCGTGTTGAGTTAAAGGAAACTAGCACTGTGGGGGCGGAAATCTGTATCGATGGTATGTGGTACAGATGTGTATGGGACGTATAAAAAAGATCAGACGGAATATTTTAAGGTGAAATCAATAGATCTACATTGTTGAATTTGTACAAATTACCAAAAAAAAAAAAAAAAAAAAAAAAAAAAAAAATCGTGCTTCAATTTCAATGTAAAAGCTTTCTCTTAATTCTCTCGTAATTCTAAACCAAAATACTAATAATAATGTTAGAATTAAACCTATACTTTATCAATAAAAGCTTTAAACATAAGAGTGAAGTTTTATCATAAGTACATTGATAAGGTTATAATAATTATTGAACATATGCTGCAATGTTCTGTTGTAAGAACGTTGAAATTAACCTTCACAAATCTATTAATTGCGTAAGTATGAAATAACATATAAGATTATTTCATTGTCACACTGAAAAAATATAATGCATTTTTTTTTCAAAAATGAGATTGTAAGTTCTTCGTGGTGCTAAGGTCGGTAAGGTTCGATTTGAAAACCCGTAGATAGAGTTTGCTCTCAACATAAAGAGAAAACCATTCAGAAAATTTCGGCGTATAATATAAACCCTTTACACGCTACTACTTGTATGTATTCAGCTGACGGGATATATCTAAAACATATGTTTACTTTCTAAGAAGCGCGCACACTTGTTTTCGGGCCGTAGGGATACAAGACACCGGGAACACGTGTGGCGTGTTCATGAAAATACCAAACTCCTTTATACTCCTACAACAAAAACTCATGTGCGTTGGAGCGCTTTCGTATTATATGATAGATTCGTAATCTGATTTTAGGTATTTCATGTGAAACTATATAATTACATTATTTAAAAGTTATCGGAAATTTATGTTTATGTTTCAATGCATAATTTTTTTATAAAAAGTAATAGCCACAAAGTTTGCATGTATAATTTGATGCTTATCGAAAATTCAAACTTAAATGACTTCGTTAAAACACTACACCAGTTATTAAAGACTCCGAAGTGTAAAACAATTAGCAATTTCATGCATCGGATCCTTTCCGAAGTGTTTTGCCACATACCCGGATGTAAAGTCATGGATGGCGAGGTAAGCACACGATGTTCGTTTTTTGTGATCAAATCAATAGTTTACTCGCTGAATCTATTGCAAGCGGATTTCTTCCACGTCTGGACTTCGCATGCACATGTGCATCCGCCATTCCCCTATCAGCACCTGATCGTAAGCGTAAGTAATTTCCAAATAGGGTCAGATCAAAGGTCACAAGAATATGCAAATTAAGTATAATGGATTTATGTCCACGGAGCATAATACATGCATCAAATAAGGATTAATTGATAATGATTAGTTAATCGCTTACACTTACGCAAAGATATGGACATGACAACACCGACTTGCAATTAACGCAGAAGTGATTCTTTCGGTTGAAAAATTACAACATTATAGCTACAATGAACTATTCACTTAAAATAAAATAAAAAAAAGATGCATGAACATGTATACTTTCATATTTCTGAATTCCTCTCAACAGATGTTGATAAAAGAAAAGCAAAGAAATGTTACATTTTTCAGTTAAAGGTAATTTCCGTACTTTTACCCAAATTCTTGCGCTCGAAATGATATTAAGAATTCTCTTTATAATGTTTGAAAAGAATTATACAGAAGCACACGTCTTTCGTAACATTTTGGCATAACACGTGGAATCGCATGATCGTACATTCAGGTTGCCTGGCTGTGGAATGACTTGGCAACGGACGGGATCAAGACAATCTTAATGCTCAGTGTGTAAGCCCAGTAGAAGATTCCTCGAGTGTGTACGTCCAGTGTGAAAATTGAATGGGTCAGGATTAAAAGTGAATTTTTCGGACTCATGGGTTGTTTCCTTTTACTTTTCAAATATAAGCATTGTAATGAACAGAAACTACACATGTAGTAACACGAATTACAAAACATTTAACACCACGGTGAATAGCCATAATAGAGTGACGGTACCAGGCAATGTGCAGTAATGTTGTTCTAATGAGATCAGATCGCTTATCTGTCCTTCTTCTTTCCTAATGGTCCTTCCTTGTCTACATGTAGGAAGATAAGACCTACCGTCTAAAATGACATGTACATTTTTAAGTATAATATTTTTAAATTATAATAATTCTATCTACTTAAAATTAGACTTGTTAGATTCGCTTCGTAAACTTGCGCAATTTCCGAGCAAATCTATTGAATCTGATTTTAATCAGATTATCTGCTATCATAACAGTGTGCTCATCATTTTTATAAACAATAGACATTCAGTCGATGTGAGCAGCGGATTGATGTCGGTAATGATGGAATTACTTGTACACATCATAAGGAATGGATTCATATTTATTAGACTCGTTCAGATTTGATATTTTGCATGGAATACAATCATTCTTTTGACATAATAACCTAAGTGTCGCGGATTTTTTGTGTCAAGATAAATTCAAGGCACACTCTTTTTCATGCAAAATGATCTTGAAATTCCATGGAAGCATTTATCTATAAGTGGCCTATCATTTTGTCCTTATTTGCAGAATCAGCACTATGTACGAATATATTTCTGTCTTTCTACAGAGCCCTGCAAGAATGGCAAATACAGGAGGGTATATGATAGATGAAATTTCATCAGATACTTACGTTCTAAATTTAGCACAATGATTGTCGTTTCTTTCCAATTTCTAGAGCTTCAGACTGACATGAAATAAAGTCGGGAATTTAGATCAATTAAGGAAGAAAAATTTAATTTCTCATTTTTTCCCCAACTCATTTGAGCTGAAAGCTTAAATGAGCTGTTTTGATTGTCTTTTGTCTGTCCATAAACTTTTCTCATTTTTATCTTTTTCTCCAGAATCACTGGACCAATTTCAATCAAACTTGGTAAGTTTGTCCAAATGAAGGGCCATGTCCCGTTCAAAGAGAATATAATCACGAAAATGCAAAAATAGGGTGAAGTCATTTGAAAATCTCAAGAATCACTGTCCGCCAGAAAAGTTCAAATTTACATGACATAATATACATGTATCTGATCAAATCAGAATATTTATGCAAAGATTGGTAACCAGTGTTGTCAGAGGCCCTTCTAATGTATGTTATGTTTTGTTACTAAAACATTATTCATGTCAATGGGACTTCTGTGTTTTTAAAAATAAATATAATTTAAAAAAAAAACCCATGAAAAATAAGAAAATCTTGCTAAATTAAGTATTTAGTGTTTGATGATATGCATATCAAAATTGATAATGTTATGTACATGTCAGATTAAATGATCAACAACAACATACATGTATGTAACATGTATGTACATGCAGATCTGTATTTCAGGTTAGCGTAATATAATATCTTTACTTTAATAGCCTCATAAAAAAAATCAAATGGCTTGATTAATCTGTCATTCAAGAAATCGCAATAGTTGTAAAGGACTCGAAGTAAACAGTTTCATTTATGCCGTCTGCGAGGCCGTCGGAACAAACCTTCGATATGGTGCACATGACCTTCCGTATAATGGTTATATCTTTTTAAAGTGATTTCTGTGGGTCCTGGGATATGCTGACCCATGTAGTGATGATGACATCGTTCATTTCTGGCCTTTTTCTTTACGTCGTGGTAGATTTCCATTACTTTAATAGTTAACCAAGTTATAGGTGTACTTGTATAACATGAGTAGCTCTTTTAAAATTAAAATCTATTCTTTAATATTTTTGTTTATATGGAAACCGAGTAGGACCACATTGAGAAAAAATTGTAATACAAATAAAAGGCGTAAAAACGCAAAAAAGCGCGTTATATAAAACGAATGAAAAGGCGTAAAAATCCCAAAAGGTGTAATGTTTATTAAAAAGCATTATAACACGAAAATAAAAAGCATTATAACGCCATTCAATGACATTATAATGCAAAGTGAAAAGGCATACTAACGCAAAAAAGGCGTCATTACGCCTTTCAAAAAGGCGTTTTTCTAAAGGCTTTATATAATGTGAAATGAAAAGGAACAATAATGCAAAAAGGTTATTTTAGATAGTTGGTAAAATGGGTAGTAAAAACCGGGCTTGCCGGGTCAGATCACCTTCGTAATCCGAATTTTTTAGTTTTCTTCGTTGGTATGTCATTGTTTCTTTTGAAACTTACGGAATATATTCTCAATGATACATTTAGTCTTCGCCACAAATTTTAGCACATAATATTACCTATAGGTAAGGAATTCAATGATTGTATGAAATCTGGTTGGTAAAATGGGTAGCGAGACCAAAACACACATTATTGCATATTTTCTGTATAATATGCATCTGCCGCTGAAAACCTAGCATTTTTTCAATTCACATAGAGTTGAATTTGATACTTAATGCATTATTTGACCATTTAAATGCCTTTTATCTTAATTATCGGCGATTTTTCCAAACCCGGGCCAAAAGGAAACCGGATGCGGTCGACCCGGGCCGGCGTTATTTATTCCGATTTAATTGTTATTGCTTTGATTAATTAACCAATAATAATGGTCCTAAAAATATCACCGATTGATAAATTATGCCTACTTTATGAATATTTAAACTGCAGATAGAGTTTAAAGAGGATTATATGAAGAGCAATTAATTACTAAGCTGATTAAAATTATAAAAAAATTAAAAAAATCGTAATTTATTAAAAATTAAAAACATTTTAACCATAATAATTATGATATGTATAATAATGACTTAAAATATTGTATTTATAGTGCTAGTATTCATTTCTTCCATTAATAAAAGATATATAATTTAAAAACATCTTAAAACGTCAAGATATGAAGTGTGCATATTCATTATATAAAATGATGGTATTATGTATCTAATTTTTAAATGAAACAATTAACAACACAGTATATGTACATACATTTTATTTTCAAAATGACACTCAATTAAGTCTGCATATGCTTGTTAAATTTTAAGTTAAATTTGAGGATCATGAAAATTGCAATTTTGGTAGGCCTTCCTGCTCTACATCACTATGCATTTAGTTTTTCTTACATATATGTGGTGGTAGAGAAGAAGATTGTTGAAAATTATTCAATTTTGTGGCAGTTTTTGCCCTGCCTTTAAGGGTCAAGGGATGTAGGAGTCCTGAAATTTACCTTTTATGTCCCCTTTGTCCCAAAGATGCTTCATACCAAATTTGAAAAGAAGTTAAAAATGTTCAATTGTTAACGCACGATGACAAACGACAAGCAATTGCAATGTCACCCGAGACCTAAAAATCGTAGAAACGACTTTTTAAATCGTTTCTACGATTTCCTAAATCGTAGAAACGACTTTCTAAATCGTAGAAACGACTTTTTAAATCGTTTATACAATTTTCTAAATAGAAACGACTTTTTAAATCGTAGAAATGACTTTCTAAATTGTAGAAATGACTTTCTAAATCGTAGAAACGACGTTTTACATCGTTTCTACCATTTAATAAATCGTAGAAACGATTATTTTTATTTCTTCTGCTAGATTAAATTGGCACGAATACGCCGCCGTAAGTAACTTAATGATAGTTAGTTTAAAATTTAAATTAAGAAGATGGTTTTTATGAAAATACCTCCAAGTGGTAAGAACCCAGGGCCGTAAATTAACCTTCAATTTGGAGGAGGCAGGAAATTAGGCGGGGGTCTGGGGGCCGCTCAGGCCCCCAGACGCTGAGCACATTTTGTGCACACTGAACACGTTTCGTGCAAAATCCTTGATTCTAGGGCCTTCTAAGATGTTACTTGACTAACTCATTCTAAAAGAAAGATTTGGAATGCTTTTTAAGGGAGGTATCATGTTCTTAGTTATTGGAAACAACATAAATTCTAATGAACTTTAAATTTTAATTTTTTTTGGCTCAAAAGTTGGAGGAGGCAGCTGCCTCCTCCGCCTCCATGTAATTTACGGCCCTGAGAACCGTGCAATGTCTTGTTTCATGAGATCGTGCACGTGATAGCTAACATTCTCATTTTATTCAGAATTTTAATATCTGGCCCGGGTTATCGTATCCGGTTTCCTTTTGGCCCGGGTTTTAATAAATCGTGAATATTAGATATATAAGACTCGCATAACAAGTGCTACAACATTTTGGTGATAAATTATCATAATATTTAGCTAAAGCATGTGTAGTTTCATTGTTGTGTCACATAGTTCAATCGTAATCGCAGAAAAATGTGTATTTTTCCTCGCTACCCATTTTACCAACCTGAAATAAACAAACGTTGATATTTTCACAGTGAAGCAAAATTATGCCGTAATTATGATCCAATGTATCATCCAGATTATGATTAAGAAGTTTTTACACCAAACGAAAATAAAATAACGAAGAAAACTTAAAAATTCGGATTACGAAGGTGATCTGACCCGGCCCGGCCCGGTTTTTACTACCCATTTTACCAACTATCGTTATTTTATTTCTTTCAAAAGGAGTTGTATAATGCGAATCAATACACATGTATCACTTTGTTATACATTATTTGATACATGAATGAAATTTAATGCAAATTTTGACCAAGATGAAAAACTGACATTTTTTTTAAAAATTTCGTTCATCTGTTTACATTTACTTAGCCTAGTACCCGATGCCTTCCGAGTGCAAGCAGTAGACTAACATTTACTCATTCTCTCACCAGAGGACGCGTTACGCAAAACTTCATCAAAACATAAATGTTGGATATTAGAAACTTTTACAAGATTTCTGTAAAAAGCCGTTGACAGAGGTGTAGTGCGAGGAGCGCACGAAACTCTGGGTAGAGAATGACATTTACTTAGCAACTGTCGTTTTGAATTTCTAACCCGAGCTAATTAATACGTAGAATTATGTGCACAAGGGATGGTATAGCTGATTTGGAGGGCAATTGTAACTGTTTCCGGAGTAAGATAACTGTTTTTGGGAGGAAGTATAACTATTTCCGGTGTGATACAGCAGTTTTCTGAGCATATGGTGACAAATATCAATTTGTGTCATGAAAGCAAAAACTAGTACAAAAATGCTATATTATATAAACATTGCATGTAGTTGAATGCAACATTGAAAATTTTCACAGAACTCTGGGTAGAGAATATAGCATTTTATAGCATGCTATAAAATGACATTTTATGGCGAATGACATTTACTTCGCAACTGTCGATTTGAATTTCTAACCCGAGCTAATTAATATGCAGAATTAATGTGCGCAAGGGATGGTATAGCTGTTTTGGAGGGCAATTATAACTGTTTCTGGAGCACGGAACTCTGGGTAGAGAATGACATGTACTTCGCAACTGTTGTTTTGAATTTCTAATCCGAGCTAATTGATATGCAGAATTAATGTGCGCATGGGATGGTATAGCTGTTTTGGAGGGCAATTATAACTGTTTCTGGAGTAAGATAACTGTTTTCTGGAGGAATTATAACTATTTCCGGTGTGATACAGCAGTTTTCTGAGCATATGGTGATAAATATCAATTTGTGTCATGAAAGCAAAAACTAGTACAAAAATGCTATATTATATAAACATTGCATGTAGTTGAAGGCAACATTGAAATGCAGAAATGAATTCGGAAAAATGCCTATTAGTTTTTGGTCGACTTTAAGCTGGGCCATGGCACTATACGACTAAACAGAATGTTTGAGCATTGCATAACGGTTTTAAAATTTTCAGTCAGTTGGAGCTATTACGGACTTCATTTTATGAATTGGGGTAAGAAATTCATTTCAGAAATGATATATTATGCTGCACATTCTATGTAATAGCTATTTGCAATGCTCAAACATTTTGTTTAGTCGTATAGTGCCAGGGCCCAGGTAAAAGTCGACCAAAAAAAATAGACATTTTCCCGAATTCATTTCTGCATATCTTGGGAAGTATACGGAATTACGGGATGAACTTTGGTAGTAATGTATAATTATTATATATGAATATATTAGAATTTTATATCAATTGGTTTATTGTTTTTACATCGGCTAACTTGGGTACCCTATATATAGAGTTCCATACCTTTACTCTTTATATAGTAAATTCGACCCAAAGCGATGCAATTGTCTGTGGTTGGAATCAGTATAACTGTAGCTAGGAGAAACACACACAGGACTTAGTGGTGGATCCAGGATTTCCGAAAGGGGGGGGGGGCAAGTGAAAGTCATTTAATGTTTTTTCACATTACTCTAATTGTTTTAATTTGGTCGATCTACCATTCTGATTAAAATCAGGTCTTTGATCCGCTCCGCTACTTTGTGTAGCGACATAACAATAACGGAGCGGATCAAAGATCTGATTTTAATCAAATTCGTCGATACAGAACCCAAAATCTCCTATGCAAACGGGCGATCTCCTGCACAATAATTTTATTTATATCAAATTTCTTGAAAAACAAGTGACACCCTTTACACCCTGTCACCCTTTACAAGACATGATAGCTAAGGGCGGTGTTACATGTAAGTACATTTTATTTGCAATTTTATAAAGAATAAGATGAGACTGTTTACAAATGTTCAACTTGATTGATGAAAATTCACTACCGACTCTCGTGTCAAAACAAATCCCGGCGTCAAACGAGCCATCAGATTACATTGCCTACTATGAAATCATAGAATATTGAATTGCACAGAGCATCACATTCTTTTTTTTTTTTTTTTTTTTTTAGATTTAAGGCCAAATTTAGTTTGCACGGGTCAACTTATTCCCAACGCAACTTAATCTAGAGGGTCTACTGCACAACCGGATGTCGATCTTTCAAAACTTTTGGTTGTGCAGTAGATCGATTGGTGCCCGTGAGAGAGGGTCTTTAAAGCATATATTCTTGAATTTTTTGTCAAATTTTTTTTAGTCGTATGTAGCTTATGAACCTTGAAGTCAACCCCACCCTTTTGAAATCAAAATAGTCAACTACCAAGAAAACGAAACAGCCCGACCTCAAAACTGTTTCTGTGTTCCTTGTTCAAGAGTTAATGTTACATACGTCATCAGTCCATGTCTTACATCCTATCCTCCCCGACTATCTTCTTAAGAAATCAGTGTCCCATCCCAATACCACATGTATTGTTGTTCCTTGTATTGAGACAAAGTGATTGATCAACAAGTTATGGCCACCGGGGTCAGCCCACTCTCGTAGAATTAGATCAATTCAGGCCCGGATCACATATAGTTCCTTATCATACCCGCACTTCCTAAAGAAAATTCCGGTATATTGTTTTTACCCTGGTACGTCCGTCTGTCACGGTGTCGGAATTTTCATTTTTATCCTGGGGACCAATTAAGGGTCGAAAATCTTTGACATTCCGTAAACTATTCTGCAGTCATCGCAAAAAAAAAAGAAAAAAAAAAAAAAAAAAAAGCGAAAATGTTAAAAAACAATTTTTCAATATCATACATAATACACAAGTTTTGAGATAAGATCTCTTCTATGTAGAGTGTGCATTTAGTACCATCCTGAATGCACAGAATGCACCAACAAACAGTAACGAGAGCGCTAAAATATCAAAAGCGATCTCTCTTTAAGATATAAATGTAGGGAATATAAAATACTATCGAACGATATATTTGCTTAAACAAAAAGTACACAAATCCTAGCGACAGTATGTACGAGCAGCAATGAAATAACGTGATATGATTTATGTGTTAATTTATTTACTCCCTGAATACTTCTTACTTGGTTTGTGTATCAATCGAATTCGGGTATAAGAAACTTTCTGTGTGCATTTACTTCCCACCCCGCGTGTAGACAACTGTTTTGCGTCTTCCTGTGTGTGAGAGTTCTCTAAAGGGAAATAACCTTGTGTATTCCGACGAGTACTCACGTTGTTGGTTACAGCTTGAAAGTTTCTCTCTCTCTCTCTCTCTCTCTCTCTTTCTCTCTCTGGAGGAGTGGACGAAAAAAATTCATATAGACAACAATGACACCAATGGTCTCAGGTCTTGATCTAGAGTTCCCAGCTCTCTCTCTCTCTCTCTCTCTCTCTCTCTCTCTCTCTCTCTCTCTCTCTCTGTTTAAAGTGTCATACGGGTATTACATGTATAAACTAAATACATGCCCGAAATACCAAAAAAATGAACGCTAATGAGTTGGTGTACAAGTGGTGTATAAAGGCAACTTATAAAGAATTTATTTGTTTCTTTTATTGGACTCTATCGCTCAGCCAATGAGTCCAGGGTTACTAGGGGGCAATGCGGCTGGTACCACCAAATATCCAGAAAATGTCGAGTAGACTTCATGATTGGCTCCATACAGTGAATTTACACCACGACCTTGAACAAACACCATGTCCTCTGGAAACAAGAAGGGATACATTAAGAAATTTAAGTGAGTACGAATTTAGATACTTCTGGCATCCCGTCACCGCTAGTGTCTGACCCGAAGGTCTAAAAAACAAAACTAAAACTAGTTCTAATTGTAACGGGGACCGTTACAGATGTTCCCCAAACCTCCCCCAATTAAAAAGTGATGTCCTTGTGAATCTATAGGAAAAAATCATTTTATTTTAGCCTTTAATTACATGTAGTACGTTCAATATGGTCATTTCAGTACCAAGAAATGAAAGAAAGCGTTGCACGTGCATACACGCGCACGCGTGTATGATTCCGAATTTTTGTTGATGTCGTTCAACAGGCATTTGTATCATACCCACAGTATGAATTTCATAACGTTTCCACCAAATATAAGGAAGTTATAGCGATTTTAAAATCGTCCAATCAGAAATCAGCACACGTGCATGCACGTGCTGAGCAGTAATTCTAACCACAGCAATTTGTAAGGAGTACCGAGATACATCTAAACCCCTAATATGAATAGAATTTGATGAAAAACAAAAACGTTATCGTCCTTTAAAAATTGAACATTTAAAAAACGTTGCACGCGCATGCGCGTGTGCGTTGGCATTTTTTGTTACACCAACATATAGATACACATATTGTCTACATATGCTGTGAATATCATCTCATTCGCTTCATAAATAAGATAGTTACAAACGTTTTAGCATTATCCAATCAAAATGAAGCGCACGTGCATGCGCGTGCAAATTGGTAATTTTGACCATGTAAATCAGTTAAGGGTCTCAATATCTACCTATGATATGAATTTCAAGCCATTTCAATGAACAACAAAAAAGTTAGACTGATTCCAAAGTTAGCGTACAAATTTTGTAATGCGCGTGCACGTGCATGCGTGCGCGTGCTGGCAAAATAACTATTATTTTTCATATGTACAAATGATATACTATCATCCTATTTAGGTTTTATATCGCTTCCTTCAATATTCTGATTTTCCATTTTTTGTACCAAAATTGCAATGCACGTGCGCGCGCGTGCATACACGTGCAAACAAAATGACTATCACTATGCACATCTACAAACGCTATACTATCATCCTGGAAAGTTTCATATCGATCCCTTTTGTAGTTTCTGAGAACACTACCGGACAAAAAAGTACCGGAGAAAAAGAATAATAATAATAATAATAATAATAATAATAATAATAATAAGAAACAGAGTAAAAACAATATGTTCCCAAACTTTGTTTGGGGAACATAATTAGTCTCAGATAAGTTTCTTGAATATTTATTTTTACGACGCTGGGGTGATGCCCAAACATGTACACAAACAGATATTTGGTAACATTCATTACACAAAGTAAGGTAAAGAACGTCATTTATCCGATGATATTTCCCATGGGTGGCGGAGTCGTGACGACACCGGTACGACCAATTTGGGGAACTACCATGAAACCAGAAAATGTGCTATATACTTCTTTACGTTGTCCATACATGGAATTGACACCTCTGGCTTGGACGAACACAGTGTCCTCTGAAAGTAATTCCTTTGTTAAATGTTTGTTCAGGTCCCGCCTATGTCAGACTGACTAGGATTAATCAATATCTTCAACATATCAGTACCATAATGTTATACATGATACACATATAACTTTTGTATTCATTCTATCAACACAAAACAACTGACTTGAGATCTTCTCCAATGCTGTAGCTTTTATCTAATGAAAAATATATACAAAGAATACACAAATTTCAAGGAAGACTTCAAAAGAGAGACTACCTCATTATTTTTGCAATATTAAATCCACAACAACGCAATGAGCTAGACCTAGTTATGAAATGCGAATCTGTCCGTTTGAAATTCCTTAACGTTTAAAACTTCGATTGAGCCCACCTTTTCCCTTCCAACCGGTACCGTTGAACGACCAGGCAAAAGGAATTTGTAAAAATCGATCGATCATTTGAATGAAAATAACTGTACACATGTTTTAAAATAATACGTTCCATAATTTTACGAACATAACTTAAAAATGTAACAGGTCTATAATTTGACAAGACTGATAAATAAAGGAAGTACATTAGCTAGCTGCCATTGTTTAGGAAATGCACATTCTTTTAAATGCCGATTGAAAAGAAAAAACAAAGGAATTGAGACGCCAAAGATTGTAGTTGGAGGGGATATTCTAAAGAAACTCAATTAATTTAAGAATTTGCAAGAAATTACCCGCTGCGTAGGTAAAACTTCAAATAATATGCAATATAAAGATTTCATCTCCGTTTTGACTTGGCAAAACATGATTCACTTCAGAGAGAGACAGAGTTCCATACGATTCACTTACTCAAATATACACATGTATTGTAATTGAATGAAAAAACAATCTTTTCAATCAACTACCCCCCCCCCCCATTGAAATTTTGGAGGGTACTGAAACAATATACAAACAATCAGAAATGTTGGATAATGGTAAAAAATGTTATGAAACTCTATATACTAATGATGATTCAAATTTAGTTGATGTAGATCTGGAAAACATCATTTCCAATTACAATTCTCCTAAGTTAGAAACACATATTGCCGAAAGTTTGGAGATTAACATTGTAGAAGGAGAGATTCTTAATAAATTAAAAACTATGAAAAACGATAAATCTCCTGGAAGTGATGGATACACGGCTGAATTCTTTAAAAAAAAATTTGGAATGATATTAAAAATTATGTTGTAAGAGCCATCAATTGTATACTCCAGTGGCGGATTTAAGGGGTGGGGCTTATATCGAATATCGGCGGCATTTTGGTGCAAAATATCAACTAACAACTTGTGTTCTGTTATTCTTGACTGACCTAATAAGCATTACAACTGCTGAGCAAAAGGCGTAGCTAATATTGTGGCTAAATCATAATTTCAGTTATCAGGGATTAACATTACGCTGACAGCAATTTGGTATGCACAATTGCTATTTGGCTTCAAAAACAACATCGGTCATTTTGCAATAAATCGTATATTCCATTTGGGATATTTCCATATATCCTGATTGGACGATGATATCCCACTTGGGATAAAATATCCCATTTAGTTGATTGGACTTGTTACAACATCTCAAAAGGTCTTTCTATTTTTAGGGAAGTTGGTCATTATTTGAATATGGTTTCAAAATGGGCATTATTTGAACATGATTTTCATAAATAATATTATACTAAAGCATTGTAGTCGAGCCAGTTGATTGAACTTTGTTGCAGAGGGCAATAATTTGTAGGAAAATTCAAGTCTGTATGCTCTAGGCGGAACCTTAATTTTAAAATGAATCTGCAAGTTATCAAAAATATTGGGTAGTCTTCAAATTCTAGTAAATATATAGATCACTAGAGAACTAAAGTTTAACTTACAAATTAGCATGAATACTTACGTTCATCCAACTGTAAGACAATGGATTGGTGACCAGATGCGTAGCCATTACGAGCATGGGCAAACACACTGACAGTATAGTTGTTGTTGCGATACAAGTCTAAGTTCAGCTGACTGGTGGCAGTCGAAACTCCATGGACAAGAAAGGCGTAAGTACCTGCGTTTGGACATGTAAACACCCCGGTATTTGAGTTATAGCCATTACCCATGTTCAAGAAGACACGGTCATAAACGATGAGGTCTGTGTCGTTGGTATTTACCATGCTGGTGAGACCAGCAGAAAAACCAACGAACTTGTCCGTTGGGGTCACGTGATTGTGACCATGATTTCCCGCAGCTCGCACGAAGTATGTAGGGAAGTAGTTGTCAATCCCTGGGGTAACAATAAACATATTTTGAATAAATGGTCCTTTTGCAATTCATATGTGAGCTATCAAAAACAAAAGAACATATTAGAATGTTTCTCAGGAAATATTACCTCTAACTTGTTCAACTGGTGTAGAAGCAACGAAAGAAGTGAGGCTCAAGAGGAGTAGAAACATCATCTAAAATAGATATTATAGTTTACTGAGTTGCAATAAAACCAAAACAAAGTACGTAAAATTAACAAAACTTACCTTCTTACCTTAGAATCGTCAGACAAGGAAATAGGGTGAGAATCAACAGGTTGTGTCAGGCCACGATATCGTAGGTCAAACTTGGAAAGTCTCAGTCAACAATTTTGAAGAGATTTGGAAAATTATTCAGCTGAATATGGTAGGTATTTTTGTTGAAACTGCGATATATTATAAAAGACGTCTCTGTGCACGTAAAAAACGCAAAAACACTATTAGAAAGTAAAATTAGGAAATGTCACGTGGTCTCCATAGTGCGAAGGTGTATTTAGCAATGTGCCTTTTACATTGATAAGAACACTGGGCTTTACCAGTTGACCGAAATTGTGAAAATGAAGGTATCTTGTTTTCTGTTTTCAATTGAAGAAAAATGCGCAAAAATATTCTCCAAATTCTAAAAATGTTTTGAATTTGACGTCCTCAAATGAAACATATTAATATCGTGTGGTAAATGATGTATTTCTGGCCGCTGGAAAAAAAACACCCATATGTTATTATAGTTTTAACAGTATAGAATGTGAATGTTTCCGTTAACTATTTCCAGACAATGAAGTTGGTGATATGTACATTGCTGTCGGTAGTAGCGTCCAGTAAGTAGAGACGTGCATATCATTGTATTACTACTAGAAAGAGGTATATATTTAATTTAAAAGAATAAATGTATTCTATATTTATCATTTACTTGAAGTAAATGCAGATTCAAACGCTGTGGCCTTCTCTGCTGGTCTGTCCAAAAATCTCGTGCTTGCGCACACAGAGGTCGTGGTCTACGATAGAATCTTCACAAACATTGGCTCAGGGTACGATTCCACCACGGGCAAATTTCGCTGTCCAACCAGCGGTGTCTATGTCTTTCAATTCCACTCCGTTGCAAACCAGGTCAGATGTAGTCATTTTTCATCTTCATATTCCAAATATATTATTTATGAAACAGGAGTACCAAATTTCGAACATAGCCAATTGTAGTATAGGTTGTAGAAAACAAACTATATATAAAGTTTATACACCTTCTACAAAGCTGTGCTCAAGATAAAATTACATTAATTTTGACGTAGTTTTGATTACCTTTTAGCTTGTTCTTTCAATGACATATCGTGTATAGCTCAAAAGTTATGACTAACATTGATGTTGAAGTCAGATGAACTAAATACTGCGCTTCCGTTCTTTGGGTACCTGATAAAACATACATATACTATACTATCTTTGTCAGTAATAACCTATAGTGTAAAGCCTCGTCCTAGACTGTTAATGTTGTCCCCTCGGTGGAAGTTTCCTATTCTACACTCGTACTAATGAAGGATTCTATTAATCTGTCAGTGTGTCAGTAATAACTTTCAGTATCTGTCATTGTGTCAGTAATAATCTACAGTGTCTGTCATTGTGTCAGTAATAAACTGCTGCAGTGTCTGTCATTGTGTCAGTAATAATCTACAGTGTCTGTCATTGTGTCAGTTATAATATACAGTATTTGTCATTGTGTCAGTAATCTCCAGTGTCTGTCATTGTGTCAGTAATAACCTGCAGTGTCTGTCATTGTGTCAGTAATAACCTGCAGTGTCTGTCATTGTGTCAGTAATAATCTACAGTGTCTGTCATTGTGTCAGTAATAATCTACAATGTCTGTCATTGTGTCAGTAATAATCTACAATGTCTGTCATTGTGTCAGTAATAATCTACAGTGTCTGTCATTGTGTCAGAAATTATCTACAGTGTCTGTCATTGTGTCAGTAATAACCTGCAGTGTCTGTCATTGTGTCAGTAATAATCTACAGTGTCTGTCATTGTGTCAGTAATAATCTACAGTGTCTGTCATTGTGTCAGTAATAATCTACAATGTCTGTCATTGTGTCAGTAATAATCTACAGTGTCTGTCATTGTGTCAGAAATTATCTACAGTATCTGTCATTGTGTAAGTAATAACCTATAGTATATGTCATTGTGTCAGTAATAACCTGCAGTGTCTGTCAGTGTGTCAGTAATAATCTACAGTGTCTGTCATTGTGTCAGTAATAATCTACAGTGTCTGTCATTGTGTCAGAAATTATCTACAGTATCTGTCATTGTGTAAGTAATAACCTGCAGTATCTGTCATTGTGTCAGTAATAATCTACAGTATATGTCATTGTGTCAGTAATGATCTACAGTATCTGTCATTGTGTCAGTAATAATCTACAGTGTCTGTCATTGTGTCAGTAATAATCTACAGTATCTGTCATTGTGTCAGTAATAACCTGTAGTGTCTGTCATTGTGTCAGTAATAATCTACAGTGTCTGTCATTGTGTCAGTAATAACCTATAGTATATGTCATTGTGTCAATAATAACCTATAGTATATGTCATTGTGTCAGTAATAATCTACAGTGTCTGTCATTGTGTCAGTAATTATCTACAGTGTCTGTCATTGTGTCAGTAATAATCTACAGTGTCTGTCATTGTGTCAGAAATTATCTACAGTATCTGTCATTGTGTAAGTAATAACCTGCAGTATCTGTCATTGTGTCAGTAATAATCTACAGTATATGTCATTGTGTCAGTAATGATCTACAGTATCTGTCATTGTGTCAGTAATAATCTACAGTGTCTGTCATTGTGTCAGTAATAATCTACAGTATCTGTCATTGTGTCAGTAATAACCTGTAGTGTCTGTCATTGTGTCAGTAATAATCTACAGTGTCTGTCATTGTGTCAGTAATAACCTATAGTATATGTCATTGTGTCAATAATAACCTATAGTATATGTCATTGTGTCAGTAATAATCTACAGTGTCTGTCATTGTGTCAGTAATTATCTACAGTGTCTGTCATTGTGTCAGTAATAATCTACAGTGTCTGTCATTGTGTCAGTAATAACCTAGTGATTGTGTAAGTAATAATCTACAGTGTCTGTCATTGTGTCAGTAATAACCTATAGTATATGTCATTGTGTAAGTAATAATCTACAGTGTCTGTCATTGTGTAAGTAATAATCTACAGTGTCTGTCATTGTGTCAGTAATAATCTGTAGTATCTGTCATTGTGTTAGTAATAACATGCAGTGTCTGTCATTGTGTCAGTAATAACCTATAGTATCTGTCATTGTGTCAGTAATAATCTACAGTATCTGTCATTGTGTAAGTAATAATCTACAGTGTCTGTCATTGTGTAAGTAATAACCTACAGTGTCTGTCATTGTGTCAGTAATAATCTACAGTATCTGTCATTGTGTAAGTAATAATCTACAGTGTCTGTCATTGTGTCAGTAATGATCTACAGTGTCTGTCATTGTGTCAGTAATAATCTACAGTATCTGTCATTGTGTAAGTAATAACCTGCAGTGTCTGCCATTGTGTCAGTAATAACCTGCAGTGTCTGTCATTGTGTCAGTAATAATCTACAGTGTCTGTCATTGTGTCAGTAATAATCTACAGTGTCTGTCATTGTGTCAGAAATTATCTACAGTATCTGTCATTGTGTAAGTAATAACCTGCAGTGTCTGTCATTGTGTAAGTAATAATCTACAGTGTCTGTCATTGTGTCAGTAATAATCTACAGTATCTGTCATTGTGTTAGTAATAACATGCAGTGTCTGTCATTGTGTCAGTAATAACCTATAGTATATGTCATTGTGTCAGTAATAATCTACAGTATATGTCATTGTGTCAGTAATAATCTACAGTATCTGTCATTGTGTCAGTAATAATCTACAGTGTCTGTCATTGTGTCAGTAATGATCTACAGTGTCTGTCATTGTGTCAGTAATAATCTACAGTGTCTGTCATTGTGTCAGTAATTATCTACAGTGTCTGTCATTGTGTCAGTAATAATCTACAGTGTCTGTCATTGTGTCAGTAATAACCTGCAGTGTCTGTCATTGTGTCAGTAATAATCTACAGTGTCTGTCATTGTGTCAGTAATTATCTACAGTGTCTGTCATTGTGTCAGTAATGATCTACAGTGTCTGTCATTGTGTCAGTAATAATCTACAGTGTCTGTCATTGTGTCAGTAATAATCTACAGTATCTGTCATTGTGTCAGTAATAATCTACAGTATCTGTCATTGTGTCAGTAATAATCTACAGTGTCTGTCATTGTGTCAGTAATTATATGCAGTATCTGTCATTGTGTAAGTAATAACCTGCAGTGTCTGTCATTGTGTCAGTAATAATCTACAGTGTCTGTCATTGTGTCAGTAATTATATGCAGTATCTGTCATTGTGTAAGTAATAACCTGCAGTGTCTGTCATTGTGTCAGTAATAATCTACAGTGTCTGTCATTGTGTCAGTAATAATCTACAGTGTCTGTCATTGTGTCAATAATAACCTACAGTGTCTGTCATTGTGTCAAAAATAACCTATATTATCTGTCATTGTGTCAGTAATAACCTAGTGATTGTGTCAGTAATAATCTACAGTATATGTCATTATGTCAGTAATAATCTACAGTATCTGTCATTGTGTAAGTAATAACCTGCAGTGTCTGTCATTGTGTAAGTAATAACCTGCAGTGTCTGTCATTGTGTCAGTAATTATCTACAGTGTCTGTCATTGTGTCAGTAATTATCTACAGTATCTGTCATTGTGTCAGTAATAACCTACAGTGTCTGTCATTGTGTCAGTAATAATCTACAGTATCTGTCATTGTGTCAGTAATAATCTACAGTATCTGTCATTGTGTCAGTAATAATCTACAGTATCTGTCATTGTGTCAGTAATAATCTACAGTATCTGTCATTGTGTCAGTAATAATCTACAGTGTCTGTCATTGTGTCAGTAATTATCTACAGTGTCTGTCATTGTGTCAGTAATAATCTGCAGTGTCTGTCATTGTGTCAGTAATAATCTGCAGTGTCTGTCATTGTGTCAGTAATAATCTACAGTATCTGTCATTGTGTCAGTAATAATCTACAGTATCTGTCATTGTGTCAGTAATAATCTACAGTATATGTCATTATGTCAGTAATAATCTACAGTATCTGTCATTGTGTCAGTAATAACCTAGTGATTGTGTCAGTAATAATCTGCAGTGTCTGTCATTGTGTCAGTAATAATCTACAGTATCTGTCATTGTGTAAGTAATAATCTACAGTATCTGTCATTGTGTAAGTAATAATCTACAGTATATGTCATTATGTCAGTAATGATCTACAGTATCTGTCATTGTGTCAGTAATAATCTACAGTGTCTGTCATTATGTCAGTAATTATCTACAGTGTCTGTCATTGTGTCAGTAATTATCTACAGTATCTGTCATTGTGTCAGTAATAACCTACAGTGTCTGTCATTATGTCAGTAATAATCTACAGTATCTGTCATTGTGTCAGTAATAATCTACAGTATCTGTCATTGTGTCAGTAATAATCTACAGTGTCCGTCATTGTGTCAGTAATAATCTACAGTGTCTGTCATTGTGTCAGTAATTATCTACAGTGTCTGTCATTGTGTCAGTAATAATCTACAGTGTCTGTCATTATGTCAGTAATAATCTACAGTGTCTGTCATTGTGTCAGTAATAATCTACAGTGTCTGTCATTATGTCAGTAATAATCTACAGTATCTGTCATTATGTCAGTAATAATCTACAGTATCTGTCATTGTGTCAGTAATAATCTACAGTGTCTGTCATTGTGTCAGTAATAATCTACAGTATCTGTCATTGTGTCAGTAATTATCTACAGTGTCTGTCATTGTGTCAGTAATAATCTACAGTATCTGTTATTGTGTCAGTAATAATCTACAGTATCTGTCATTGTGTCAGTAATAACCTACAGTATCTGTCATTGTGTCAGTAATAATCTACAGTGTCTGTCATTGTGTCAGTAATTATCTACAGTGTCTGTCATTGTGTCAGTAATAATCTACAGTATCTGTCATTGTGGAAGTAATAATCTACAGTGTCTGTCATTGTGTTAGTAATAACCTACAGTATCTGTCATTGTGTCAGTAATAACCTGCAGTATCTGTCATTGTGTCAGTAATTATCTACAGTATCTGTCATTGTGTCAGTAATTATCTACAGTGTCTGTCATTGTGTCAGTAATTATCTACAGTATCTGTCATTGTGTCAGTAATAACCTGCAGTGTCTGTCATTGTGTCAGTAATTATCTACAGTGTCTGTCATTGTGTCAATAATAACCTACAGTGTCTGTCATTGTGTCAAAAATAACCTATATTATCTGTCATTGTGTCAGTAATAACCTAGTGATTGTGTCAGTAATAATCTACAGTATATGTCATTGTGTCAGTAATTATCTGCAGTGTCTGTCATTGTGTAAGTAATAATCTACAGTGTCTGTCAGTGTGTCAGTAATAATCTACAGTGTCTGTCATTGTGTCAGTAATTATCTACAGTGTCTGTCATTGTGTAAGTAATAATCTACAGTGTCTGTCAGTGTGTCAGTAATAATCTACAGTATCTGTCATTGTGTAAGTAATAATCTACAGTATCTGTCATTGTGTCAGTAATAATCTACAGTATCTGTCATTGTGTCAGTAATAATCTACAGTATCTGTCATTGTGTCAGTAATAATCTACAGTGTCTGTCATTGTGTCAGTAATAACCTGCAGTGTCTGTCATTGTGTCAGTAATTATCTGCAGTGTCTGTCATTGTGTAAGTAATAATCTACAGTATCTGTCATTGTGTCAGTAATAACCTAGTGATTGTGTCAGTAATAATCTACAGTGTCTGTCATTATGTCAGTAATAATCTACAGTATCTGTCATTGTGTCAGTAATAATCTACAGTATCTGTCATTGTGTAAGTAATAATCTACAGTGTCTGTCATTGTGTCAGTAATAATCTACAGTGTCTGTCATTGTGTCAGTAATAATCTACAGTGTCTGTCATTGTGTCAGTAATAATCTACAGTATCTGTCATTGTGTCAGTAATAATCTACAGTATCTGTCATTGTGTAAGTAATAATCTACAGTATCTGTCATTGTGTCAGTAATTATCTACAGTGTCTGTCATTGTGTCAGTAATTATCTACAGTATCTGTCATTGTGTCAGTAATAACCTGCAGTGTCTGTCATTGTGTCAGTAATTATCTACAGTGTCTGTCATTGTGTCAGTAATAATCTACAGTATCTGTCATTGTGTAAGTAATAATCTACAGTATCTGTCATTGTGTCAGTAATTATCTACAGTGTCTGTCATTGTGTCAGTAATTATCTACAGTGTCTGTCATTGTGTCAGTAATAATCTACAGTATCTGTCATTGTGTCAGTAATAACCTGCAGTGTCTGTCATTGTGTCAGTAATTATCTACAGTGTCTGTCATTGTGTCAATAATAACCTACAGTGTCTGTCATTGTGTCAAAAATAACCTATATTATCTGTCATTGTGTCAGTAATAACCTAGTGATTGTGTCAGTAATAATCTACAGTATATGTCATTGTGTCAGTAATTATCTGCAGTGTCTGTCATTGTGTAAGTAATAATCTACAGTGTCTGTCATTGTGTCAGTAATTATCTACAGTATCTGTCATTGTGTCAGTAATTATCTACAGTGTCTGTCATTGTGTCAGTAATTATCTACAGTGTCTGTCATTGTGTCAGTAATAATCTACAGTATCTGTCATTGTGTCAGTAATTATCTACAGTGTCTGTCATTGTGTCAGTAATAATCTACAGTATATGTCATTGTGTCAGTAATTATCTACATTGTCTGTCATTGTGTCAGTAATAACCTGCAGTGTCTGTCATTGTGTCAGTAATAACCTGCAGTGTCTGTCATTGTGTCAGTAATTATCTACAGTGTCTGTCATTATGTCAGTAATAATCTACAGTATCTGTCATTGTGTCAGTAATAATCTACAGTATCTGTCATTGTGTAAGTAATAATCTACAGTGTCTGTCATTGTGTCAGTAATAATCTACAGTGTCTGTCATTGTGTCAGTAATAATCTACAGTGTCTGTCATTGTGTCAGTAATAATCTACAGTGTCTGTCATTGTGTCAGTAATAACCTGCAGTGTCTGTCATTGTGTCAGTAATTATCTGCAGTGTCTGTCATTGTGTAAGTAATAATCTACAGTATCTGTCATTGTGTCAGTAATAACCTAGTGATTGTGTCAGTAATAATCTACAGTGTCTGTCATTATGTCAGTAATAATCTACAGTATCTGTCATTGTGTCAGTAATAATCTACAGTATCTGTCATTGTGTCAGTAATAATCTACAGTGTCTGTCATTGTGTCAGTAATAATCTACAGTGTCTGTCATTGTGTCAGTAATAATCTACAGTGTCTGTCATTGTGTCAGTAATAATCTACAGTATCTGTCATTGTGTAAGTAATAATCTACAGTGTCTGTCATTGTGTCAGTAATAATCTACAGTATCTGTCATTGTGTCAGTAATAATCTACAGTATCTGTCATTGTGTCAGTAATAATCTACAGTGTCTGTCATTGTGTCAGTAATTATCTACAGTGTCTGTCATAGTGTCAGAAAGTATCTACAGTGTCTGTCATATTGTCAGTAATAACCTGCAGTATCTGTCATTGTGTCAGTAATAATCTACAGTATATGTCATTATGTCAGTAATGATCTACAGTATCTGTCATTGTGTCAGTAATAATCTACAGTGTCTGTCATTGTGTCAGTAATAACCTATAGTATATGTCATTGTGTCAGTCATGATCTACAGTATCTGTCATTGTGTCAGTAATGATCTACAGTATCTGTCATTGTGTCAGTAATAATCTACAGTATCTGTCATTGTGTCAGTAATAATCTACAGTATCTGTCATTGTGTAAGTAATAATCTACAGTGTCTGTCATTGTGTCAGTAATAATCTACAGTGTCTGTCATTGTGTCAGTAATAATCTACAGTGTCTGTCATTGTGTCAGTAATAATCTACAGTATCTGTCATTGTGTAAGTAATAATCTACAGTATCTGTCATTGTGTCAGTAATAATCTACAGTATCGGTCATTGTGTCAGTAATAATCTACAGTATCTGTCATTGTGTAAGTAATAATCTACAGTATCTGTCATTGTGTTAGTAATAACATGCAGTGTCTGTCATTGTGTCAGTAATTATCTACAGTATCTGTCATTGTGTCAGTAATAATCTACAGTATCTGTCATTGTGTAAGTAATAATCTACAGTATCTGTCATTGTGTTAGTAATAACATGCAGTGTCTGTCATTGTGTCAGTAATTATCTACAGTGTCTGTCATTGTGTCAGTAATTATCTACAGTATCTGTCATTGTGTCAGTAATAATCTACAGTATCTGTCATTGTGTAAGTAATAATCTACAGTGTCTGTCATTGTGTCAGTAATAATCTACAGTGTCTGTCATTGTGTCAGTAATAATCTACAGTGTCTGTCATTGTGTCAGTAATAACCTATAGTATATGTCATTGTGTAAGTAATAATCTACAGTGTCTGTCATTGTGTAAGTAATAATCTACAGTGTCTGTCATTGTGTCAGTAATAATCTACAGTATTTGTCATTGTGTCAGTATTAATCTACATTATCTTTCGTTGTATTTATTTTCAGATAAAAGTACTGCTTTTCAATTTGATGTCAAAACTTGTATGCATGAAAGATAGATTGCATAAAGAATATATGTCAAATTTGTTTGTATTGTACCATCATACCACACTTCCATTCGCCGGTTAGACAGAAATTTTCCTCTTCATTTACCGACTTGATGTATCGTACAGAGAAACTAGACGTTCATTTCCTAGATATATTAATATTCTATCCTCTCACAGGATAAAACAATTTGGACAGAACTCTGGCACAACGGATACTACATCTGCTCAATGTATGGTCATACTTCTGGTGACTATGCTTCAGGAGGAAATTCGGCCGTTCTTCGGTTAACAAAAGGTATGTGTCAATAAAGGTTTACTCAACTATTATTCATGGAGTGCCAAAACTAACATAAACTCAAATGATTGAAGATGTCAATTCAAATATTGTACGCAATATGATTTAATTAATGCGCAGATCAAATCAATTCTTGCTTTATGAAAGCGTCAATTCAATTAATGAAAGCATCAATTCAATTGATGAGAGCAATAATTGATTTGATATGATTGATTTGATGCACACACTAATTCAGTATTTAATTAAAATTAGATCCTTTGATCCGCTCACATATATCGCTACACAAGGATCTATCGAAACCGCATACAGAGGTCAAACCTAGTGATCTTTTAATCATGCATATTCATTGATATGTTCATCCCATCAGAGAAATTCGGTAAACTAAAAGTTCGGGAAAACAACAAATATGGCAACCGAATAATGGCGCACGTTATAAGTTTTGAAAGATTGCAAGATTCAGTCTTTAAAAGAGGATCAGAAATATGTACAGTGTATTACTAGCTGTGTTTGATAATGAAGAGTATATGGCAGTTTTTCCTACCCTGTCGAATCACATCAACCTTTTCCTCTGATTTGGAAGTTCCCTTCTCTGTTGGTTTCTCTTACAACAAATAAAAATCCACACAAACAACAAATATTTGTAAATCATTTAATTTTTACATGTTACACGCTTTTTCATTGGTTGAAAAATTATTGGAATATCGTATCCAACGAAGAAAAAAAAATAAAATGGCCGGAACTACTTTCTATTGGAATGTTAGGGATTCCTCTGTATGCTTCGTATTTATATATAGATTAGGGAATCCTGAAAAGAAAAACTTAACAATTCTATCAATCTATATAAATTTATTAAACAAAAACAAAGGGCTATTTGAGGACCCCTCCCCCATATAACAACACACGTCTGCTTCTGCAATTCCGGGCTGAGAGTTAAATGTATTCAACCGGCCTCAGAGATACTACAATATCGTAGCCCTTAATGACTATGGTTTCGAACTCCGGCATAATATGTTTATGAGTGGGCACCGAAACGAGGCTTCCGTACAACAGCGGTGACACCTAAGGAATTCACTGATAAAACTCGAAAAACCATCTGCAACACTCACTTGTCCACCTGAAAGCCGTGATAACCCTTTAAAAAACTCTACCTGGCATCCCACATCATGATTATGCACGTGTACCACGCTTTCCGTTAGTACCGACATTGAACTTTGCACTTAATTCAAGTTCCACTCAACAAAATTCCAGCAATTTTCTTTCAACAGGACTTATGTCTAATTCATCCTTTTAAAACTGCATTCCTCAGTCCACAAGAAACCCGTTTGCTCAACAGTAAACAACAGTTCGTGGATGTCGCCATTAACGGATTTAGTTTTTTTAAAAGTTGTGTAATCACATATTACTACGCCCATCTCAAAATGACATAGAATGTAGTCCAAGAATAACTCGTTAATTCAACTCAAAGCATATCATGTTTTATCATATAGACTCGATGTTTTAAAATATTAAATGATAGGGAATAGATTTATTATTTTTTCGTTGGATGGAGGTATACCACGAAAATAAAGACACTCTTTGAGGTATCCTCAGCGTGTCGGGCACGTTGTTATTACCGGAATACTTCGGCAGCTATTAGTAAGATTTCAGTGTTCCGAATGACCCGAGTTTACACCATCGATTTAATAACCAATGCGCTGATTGGTTAGTCTGAAAGGTCAATAGATTTGACCTCCGTATGCGCTTTCGTTGACCTTGTGTAGCGATATGCGTGAGCGAATCAAAGGATCTCATTTTAATTAGATTAATGAGAGCAATGATTGATTTGAAACGCACATTAATTCAAAGGATGAGAACAATAATTGGTTTGATCCGCGCATCAATTCAATTATTGTTCTCATCTATTCATTTGATGCGCGCATCAATGTGGTGGAATTATTGCACGAAAAATTGCATTTGGAGCTCGGTATAAATAATTTGATGATCTCTTTAATTCAATTGAAGGTATCTTTAATTATGTACAACGCTTTTATGTAAGGAATGAATTCTTTTAAAGAGAGAAACAATTCAATTATAAAAGAGATCATTAATTCAATTGTGGATACATTAAATTGCAGGTATCTCTAATTATATAGTTGCCCCCTCTCTAAAAGATTGAGGTAATGCTCTCTTCAATTAATCTAATCAAAATCAGATCCTAAGCTCACAATCGCTACAATACTTACCTAGAGTATACGATGCGGTACTAAGAAGTCTGATTTTAATTAGATTGCTCTTCAATTGAATTATAGCGCGCATCAATTCAATGTCGATATCATCAATTCATTCGAAGAGAGCAACAATTCAATTATAGCACATCAATTCAATTGTTGATATCATCAATTCAGAATTGAAGATATCCGTGGAAGATATCCTTGAAGAGATCTTTAATTAAATTGTTGTGCGCATCAAACGAATTGATGCTATCTTCAAATAATTAAAGATATCTTCAAATATCTGAGTTTATGTTAATTTGACGCTCCATAATTATTCCGCAGTTTTTGTTACATGATAAATTCTGTATCATTCATGGTCAGTAAAATAGGGGAAAATGGTTGGCATCTGTGTTGACAGTTCACTTGTATAAGAAAACATTGTACTATATTTGAAGGTGATGAAGTGTATATCAAGGCCGTCGATGCCGTCAATGGAGCTGCCACCAACATGTACGGGGCCAGTGACGAAGTTTACTCCACCTTCTCTGGCTATATGGTGGCCCCCGTGTTTGAAGAATTCCCGTCCGTCGTGGGATAGAATTGCCTGTTCAAGAAAGACTGTAAAGAGTATTTAGAAATAAAAAAAATATTTGATTTTTTTTCTTCATATCCTTATAATCAGTGTTTGTATTATGGTGCCATGCTGTTAATGATATTCTAACTGTGGCGGTGCAAAATTGCCAACATTACAACTAGTTGTAAATATTGAAAAATTTATTATTTACCACCATTGGCTAAGTCGTTTACAAATTATTGACTCAGAGAAATGTTCAAATTTTGGATTTCGGTCGAATATGGTTTGAATTTAGGGCACTACACCTCTCTCTTGAATTATTCTTAAACAAAATCATATTAGTTTTCCAGAATTCTAAAGACTAAAATAAAACCAGTTTTTCCAAATATCTTACCAATAGAAATTTGATATCAATCTTGATAACATAACAATTTATCAACGTCAGAGTTACATAATTACTGTACATCTCTCTAACAGGGAGGGGTAGTGCCTTTTTAAAACACACTCGTTAATATGAATCATTTGCACATATAAATTACACACATGATATGTACTTGAGTGTTTCTAAATTATTCAGAAATATCCTAACATATTTGATTGATAAAATACAATTTGAAAATGCACACTAAATATTGAGATTACAGAGCGAAAAATTCACAATCAATGAAAATCATGTTCCAAAGCATATTCATATTCTCCCTCACTTCGTTAGTCCGAATATAAATCGATAAGATGCTGAATAAAAAGTGTATGATGCATGTAGGAACACTGCTTGCTAGCACTACATTAGGTAAATACATACATACACACACACACACACACACATACATACATACATGTACACATATATAATTACATATTTTACCTTTCTGATGCCCAAGAAATCCACTACGCACAAAACGAGAAACATATACATATTTCAAAGAAATTAATGGTTTCTATAATGAAAGTTTGGTTTTAGAATAAAAGCAAACCTCAGAATTTAATTTCTATTTGTGTTATAAACCATTAGCTAGTTTGAGGGGGAGTTGTGGTAGTTCCACCACCGTAATTTGATTGAGAGAGAAAGAGAGTACAAAAAAGTATTGTAAAACACATCGTTTCGGGGAGTTACATATACTACTATACTTGAATACTTTGCATAAATAATGAAAAAACAGTTGTAAAATCTTCTGTCAGTTTTAAGAAGACGATGTTATTATTTCAGCCTTTCAAGGCTTACCCTACCTCAAACACTGGCTCAGCGAAACCCTCGATTTTTATGAATATATATATATATAAAGCACAGAAATAGCAATTAATTCTTAAATGAACATAACTGCCCTAAGTGAAGAAATATTTAATATAAAGCACAGAAAATTTCACTTTATTTGGATACCCACTTCCGCCCCCTACCCGGGGTTGAACTCACGACCTGCGGAACCAAATCTCCTAGCAGCATGTAACCAGCGCGCTAGACCATCTAGACTTGCCTAGATGGTCGAGCGGTCTAGCGCGCTGGTTACTTGCTGCTAGGAGATTTGGTTCCGCAGGTCGTGAGTTCAACCCCGGGTAGGGGGCGGAAGTGGGTATCCAAATAAAGTGAAATTTTCTGTGCTTTATATATATATATTTATTTATTTATTTGCACAATCATTCCTTAACCAATCATAGTCACGATATCGTATTTCCACATTTTAATGGCTGCACCCACAGGGTAAAGCGGATATCGTTTGTTTACAATTAGATAACATCTTCTGTAATGCTAAATTGAAAATAAATGAATATTCAGAAGAAGCAGATATCCCCTTACCTAAACTCTAAGTTTCATGATCCCATGGGTAGGGTTTTCGAAGCCAAACTCGTCACAGTAATTAATTGTGTGCATTAACAATTGAACATTTTTAATTTCTTCTTGATAACTACAGTACGGCCATCGCGGATCCCGTATTAGACCGCGCTCCCCCCGCGGTATGTTAATCCTTCCCGCGCTATCCCTCTGCGGGATTTCATCGCGGGGTAGAGGGTGAAGTACCGTTATTTACCTGTTATGACACACAATCTGTACGATAGCTATTTCATTCGTCGACAGAAAATGAGTACGGTTTGCTTATGGACAGCTATCTCGCATTACATACCGGTATATTAAATAAAATGAAAAATAAAATAAGGGACCTACTAAAACCAGATATCCTTAGGATTTAGCATATTTAATACACCTCCATTTTTTTAAATTCTAAAACAAAAACCAAAACAACAAAAAAAACCAGCATTTAATTTTGTTTTTTAATAGTATTTTTATGCTACATTTAATGATAAGGATTAGGAGCTGTGTCCTAATATTTTTTACAGTGAAAAAATAATACAAATAGATCTACAAATGATCGTATACGAGTGCAAGATTAATATGTTCTGTCTGTATTAATGGCGTTTGTGTAGACTTCGAGAATTGGTTAAAAAAATATTAATAACAAAATATTATTTTGTGTGTTTTAAGAATTAAAAAAATGTAAATTTTATATTATATTAAAAGAAAGAATTTCAATCGAACATCGTTTATATGTACACCTGTTGGGTCTCTGCTGCACGTGTTCTTAAAACAACACACGGGGGAGAAGACCCTGTGTGTATATGTTCAACGCGTCGAATACAGGATGTCAAAATTGTAATGTCTCTACTCCAGGGCATGCAATCTGCTTATCAGCTTACAATTACCTATACCCAACAAATTTTACCAGTAATTAAACTAGGGTGTTTGTTTTTAATTCCTTCGTCAAGTGCTGGTTTCCTCGCTTACAATTTACTAATTCCTTTTATTACGGTACATATGAATGTCAGTATCATCAAAATTACTCTCTAATTGCATGTTAAATCAAAATTTAATATACGTTGTAGAGTAAGGCCACACATATACGACGGGGGTGGCGTATACACCAAAACTGCGTTTTACTTGTTATCTACTTTTTGGTATTATATTACCTCCCTTAAAATATGCATTGCATTCCCCCCCCCCCCCCCCCCCTCTCAGATATTTCAAAGCCCCAAAAATGTAATTAAAATTTGAGACTTTGGATCCAATTAATATTTTATTTTAATTAGATTGATGCTTTATTTGTATTGATTACCAAGCGGCGTTCGTGTGGCTAGTGTAATGTTGTCTTAGCAGTTTCACGGGTAGAGCGTGCGCTGATCGAGGTCTGGGGCGTTGAAGCAGACAGGAAGTGTTATGTAACAGATATACTCGAGACGTTCTCCACACAATGAAACCTGTGAAGTTAGGACGTCTTTACAATGTCTAGAAGAGAATACACCTATGTCACAGGACAAAAAGTCACAGACAAAAAGTCACGGACAAAATGACCATGGACAAAAAATCACAATAAGAAATTTTATGAAAGTGAGGACAAAATGTCACAGGACAAAAAGTCACAAGACAAAATGTCACAGGACAAAAAGTCACAGTTTATAAGAAAATAAAAAGTATTGATTTTTTATATATATTTTAAAACATATCTGTTCTTTTTGTAAAGTTTAAGAAAATATATATGCAAAATTTATATTTTCTATGAGATTTTGATAATAATTATAAAATTGTTATTCCTTTTATCATATTTATTGTAAAATATTTATTTTGATTTTTTTATTGAGATAAAATAAAAATAAGCTTTATGATCGTTTGGTTTAGTATACTACATATGAATGATTGTCAAAACAAAATCTAATGGCAGCATTATGGTTGGCTTCCTTTCACTCCAGATGAAGTAAGTGAACTGTCATATAATAATTGCTATATAAACAAGTCAATGATTTTTCCATTCTTATTATCTAATAATGAACATCTAATAATGAACTGAAAGTGCTAAATGTGGCAAAACAAACACCAATAAGAATTATGACATGTATTCCCTTCTACCTCCCATCCACTGTAAGAAATGTCTGGTGTCTGAACAACAGCTTTAGTGAGCATTTTTGTGACTTTTTGTCCTGTGACTTTTTATCCTATCTGATCCAGAGTCACCATTGTGACTTTTTGTCCTGTGACTTTTTGTCCTACGGATTTTGTGACTTTTTGTCCTGTGTTTTTTTGTCCGGTGACTTTCTGTCCGTATACCTCTCTTTCGAATTGGGGAAAAAATGGTTTTGAGAGAATATTAATTAGAACATATCCTCACATCACTTGTCCCCTCTAATCTAACATTTTGTATCTACATCTTTCGTATGCTGCGGGTCACGTTTATGGAGACGTAACTTGGGCAGATTTTTGTCAAATGGTTAAAAATTGTCCTCACTTTACACATTTTATCTCCCTCCTCTCACATTTTATAGAGAGTTTGATGATGCTAGGCTTTCCTTTTCCTACTTTAATATTTGCGTGATACATGTTTTTGTTATATTTGTACAAATACATGTATAGACTTATATTCCTGAAAAATAATTTATGAAACCACCAATCTACTAACAGGGATAATCAGTTTTCGTGAAGTTACTTTTGCTGTTTCACGGGTAAAGCGTGTGTCAATCGATGTCCAGTATGGAGAAATGACAATTGAAGAGCAAGTCAATTTTTTTTTATTGATTTAATCAATACAAAATTCACATGACCATTGGGTCCGATTGCTAGTTTATCATTATTGAATAATTCCAAACATTTCCCGGAATTACAGGCGTAACAGATACATAACACACAGGCAATTTGTTTGATGGTGCTAAGGATACCTAGGGCACAAGGTGCGAGTCCCTCTACCCTCATGTGCTGTGACGGAATTCCTTTGCCTCTGAGGAGTATCAAGGATTCAATGCACCTGAGTGATGGTATGATTTAGTTGAAGCAACTTTTTTTTAAAAACAAATGTACGATTCATACATGATGCATACAAAAAAATTCAAGCACAACATTCTAACAGAAATGGCCCAAAAATAATACATCAATTTTCTATAAAGCATCAGCTACACACACAATATTTCAAATAAAATGTATCCGCACCCAGGAACGGGACGAGGACCCTGCTTTCATGTTCCCATTTTTTAACTCTTACAACTATTATATATACTATAAAGCTAATATAGATTATTTTATAAATATACAAATAATCACACTTAATTGACGGAGCACCCCTAAGAAAATTAGGGAATGACAAGTACAACTTGTCTAAGCTCTTTCACAGGAAGTAGATAGTGGTACAAATTGACAAATTCCTCTACTTCCTCTTAAAATTTTCCCGCCAAGAGAGATACATTGTCTTCCAAAGTGAATCTGAAAAAGTGGACATCCGCTTTTATTATTTTCTCTAGCATTTTACTTGAAAAGTATAGGACTAGGACACAAGGGCTCTTAAAGTACATGCGCGACATTCGTCTCGCCGCATCAAGATCTGCTGGTTGGTTTAGGTATGACGAGCAATATAGACTCAGAAAGGCTTCCGATCCGCATTCATCATGGGGGCAAATCAATAGCGAGTTATGGTTACTGCATATCACTAACGCAAGTGTCCCCTGCAATAACTTTGAGCAAATGTAGTGGATACCCGCTGCCCAATCACCCGTCCTCTGCTGAGGGAGTTAATCCAATCTCTCCCCTCAATATGCTCCTCACCATATGAAGCCAAATTATTCACTTCCGCCTTTTCACTTGCTTATTTTGGTTTACTTAGGGTAGGGGAATTCACTATTACAAACAAAATCATGAACTCTCATTGCATACAATTTCAAAACGTTATGGTACACAAACAATCACATATCAAAGTAACTATCCCGCATTCTAAGACAGATCAAACGGCTCAAAAAATTACACTTATCATTCCTAAAGAGTTGGAGACGGTATTGTGCCCAGTTCGGGCTATCAGCAATTATTTGAGCATTCGTCCTTCTACATTCCACCCAAAAATGGGCAGGTTAAAATTGTTAACGATAAGATTGCATTCTGGGGTAGGAAATTTACTTGTTAGGTAGATGGAGGAACATCATATCAATGTTTATGGCGGGTCTGGGGGGACTTAAAGGGGGGTTTCGGGACATTTCTGGCCTGTGTTTCTCCCATCTGTCAACTAAGACAGGGGGCATGTGTTGTTTAGTGGGGAAAGTGTCACCCCTCATGTAATGTATGGTTGGGGTTCTACAAGTTTAAGCCATACTTGGTACCCCCTTCACCTCTTTTAAAAGGAGGGAAGGCTCACAGTCTGGAGTACTCGGTGTCAGTAAGTACTATTTAACCAGGGAGAAATCTCTCGGAAACAGGGTAAACAGATATGTCCCGGGCCATTCCCGTCCACATGTTGGTTTGTCAAGCATTGGGACTTTCCGGGCATTTGTGTTCAACACAAGGCCTCCGTCATGCCCGTTATGCACCTTGGGTGTTGGTATTTCGGTTGTAACCCCAGACCTTGTACAGATTTGGTGGATAATGCGGCCAATTATCTCCATTGTCCTAAAACTCTTTAGTGATTGTAGTGCTTGCAAGTTGATTGTAATTCTTGGCGTAATAGAGTTAAATAAATGTGAAAATGAATTCAGAGTGTTGTTGTTACATTCCTTAAGTAAAAGGAATAGTGGGAAAAGGCAAATTGATGGTGCCTACTGGAATGTTCAATTGTAGAAAAAATGTAGTATGATTACACAGAGGATCAGGCGACTCAAATACTAAGAAGGTTACCAATTGCTGAGTCGACTTGGCGACTGTTCAATTAATACTACATATACTATGCTAATATTTCATTCTATAAATTATTTGCAAAAATACACTGTTGCATGCAAGACCAAACAGATTGTTACCCAACGGTCAGACCCATTATCATGGTTGTTCCCCGTCTTTTTTTATTTGTAAAAAATAACAAAATTTGTTTTCACAACCTACTACTCTATATGCTTTGGTTCAGATTTAAACAAAACCAAAGATAAAAGTGTTTCACAATGATTTAACATTTTTAAACAAGATTAAAATAGAGCACATCTGTATGACCAACATATTTTTTATCTGCTTTGCTAGAATGTCCAAATAGCTAGTATTACGTTTTGTTCACATTCACACGGATGTCTCCTTCCGACTGAACTTCGATGTAAAATGTAGCACCGCTTCTTCTTTATCAGGATGGAAAAATTCACTGCACAGTGGAGGTGGTTGAGCTGGCAATGAGCATGGTAATGGTTCTGATGACCCTTGAAAAACCAAATAAGTCTCCTTCATCAGGACTGATGGGCTGGAATAAATGGACACTATTTAAAATTTTATGTATGCTTTATATCCTTATGAATAAATTGCTCTTTACTATATGTATTGTATTTTGATAAATAATAAAAATTCTCATTAACTTTGTTATTGCTGTTTTAAACTTGATTGAAAGAAAAGTGACAAATGCAAAAATAGTAAAAATGCCATGCCAATTAATTTTGATATGAATGATAGTGGATTATCTTTAGAAGTACATTCTTATTAATTGTTGGATCAACAGGCTTCCTACGAACACTTGAACTTCGGGAAGCTGATTTTAAATTGTTGGTCCCCCTCCTTCGTTATTTCATGCAGCTTTGAGGAATTCTCATTAAAATGTAGAGCAGCAATCATCAACCTTTCCCAATAAAAAAAGATAAAATAATTGTTACGATAGTGCTTTATAATGTATTTACTGTAATTCTTTTATTATTTTGAAATAAAATGTCCCCATGTAAATATTGAAATAATTTGCAGTGGGGGGATCCTGATCATCCAGAGGGGGGGGGGGGTATCCCGAAGGTCGGAACCCTCCCCTTTCATCAGAAAATGTTGCTAAAAAACACCCACACATATAGATGGTGGAACCCCCGTTTAATAACTAAAATTTAATAATGGTATAACCCCCCTCCCTTTCCAAAATTCCTGGATCTGCCCATGATTTGTGTAAATTAAATTAGTGAAGAGGGGTTTCCATCACATGTCATTTTTGGAAATAATTTAATTTAATTTTCATTAACCTATAAATCCAAAGGATGTGCATGTAGGAGTTATAACAGGGGTTACAGGCCACCCACTCTACACCCCTCAGCCTTCACTTGATTGATCAGAATTGGTATCTTTGCAATGTTAACATTTAATCGTGTTGGAAAAATAATATTGCCCACTAAAAGAGTAATAGAAGTCTACGTATATTTAAATTATGCAAAGTTCTTGATAACATTACTAAGATAGGTCAGTGGATCAATATGATAGAATATGTTTAAACGGCAATCTAATCCAGGGTCCTGATCAGATGGGGGCATGTTAGAAACTCGTCATATGGTACGTGTATTGTAACTTATAAAGTGAAAAAAGTTGATAAACGTCACAGACTACAATGAAAATAATCAACTTTCTTACCGATGGAATCTTCATAATAAAGTTACACATGACCTACCCTATTTTTCTCCAGCTTGACGGCAGCCTGGCGCTTGGGTTTAGGCTCGGGCGAAGAGAGGAGGGCAAGGTTGAGGTCGTCCACTTTTCTCTTAGGATAAAGCGATAAAATCGTACCAGGACAGAAACGTTTTTTTGCAGGAATTACAAATTCTCTCATCAGTGAAAACTGAGCCTGGAAACATCCGTCCGTGAAATGCGCACTACAAACAACAGCATACTGGGACGATCCTGTCCAGTCTGCACGGGTCAGTCTCACAAATGGAGTCTATGCTGCTCTCTGTCGCCCGTCCTTCGGGAAATCATGGACGGAAACGGTGTCCGAGGGCCTGTTGTTGCTTCCTACAACTACACACATGCGTCCCTTACTCTTACTTGCCATTTCTCTTCGAATATTTTCTTCTTTTATACTCTCGTTTTGTTGTGAAGAAACCGTCAATGATGGGTTGTGACGTCAGTTTTCAGTCTCGTTTTCGGTATCGTAAAGGTGTGAATTTACGAAGAAGGTTGTTTTTGCCCATTATATCGTTTATTGATTGAAAAATAACTGAAATAATTTTACTATCGGTATTCATTTTTAAAAATACATAAGATAAACCAAAATGTATATTTGACTTCCGGGACACTTTAACCAATGTAAAAATGTACTAGAGATTTGTTGAATAGTGCACAAGAAAGCTTGGAACCAAAAGGCAAACATTTGTGAAAATAGTATTTGTCTTTAAACTTAATGCCTAGCAGGTCAAAGTTTCCTGGGTAGATAGGTAACAAACGAAAGACACCCAGTTTTAGGGAGTAGCGCGCCCTGTCCCAATAACTGTACCATTGATACAGCTTCATCTATTTTGCTATATTTAATTGTACAAATGTCTGGGTCGATAAAATGATCAGAATCAAAGTCCGGATAGGACAAGTGATGAATTAATCAAAAGTCTCCGTCTTTATTGGGCACAAGGCCGATTACACCCCAAATCGTCGCCGGCGACGATTTGGGATGGTATTTCACCCCAAATCGTCGCCGGGGCGACGATTTGGGACAAGATTGCACTATCATTTGGGGCGACAATTTGGGATGTACTATAGTACACCCCAAACCGTCGCCCATCCTAAATCGTCGCCCGCTAATATTTCATTGACGTTTTTAGGATAAATTACACAGAAGTTATTTTATTGTACCCCCTCTTATATGGGGGTACATAGGTTTCACTTGGTCTGTTTGTCTGTCTGTCCGCACCCATATTTCTGGTGTTTGTCGACCTATTGGACTGCAATTTTGTATGTAGATTACAAGTGACGCTCTGACATGACTCCCAAAAATGAGAATTCTGGAATGAAAGCTTAAAGCGCCGCGAGCTGTGCACAATTTTCAGCAACTCTGCAATATCTCTGGTGTTTGTGAACCGATATGTGGGTTACATGTGTTCCTGGCATGTGCTTCCCGTCACATGAAATCTCTTGATCGCGAGCTCAAAGCAGCGCGAGCTGTAAACAGAGCGAAATATTTTCGACTGTCATTCTGGTGTTTGTGAACCGATTGAGCTAAAATATTGTATGTAGGTTATATGGGACTAAGCACATAGGTTTCATTTATTTGTTTGATTGCTTGTTTGTTCATTTACTTAGAGAGAGAGAGAGAGAGAGAGAGAGCAACGAGTTAAGGTGGGTCCTTAGTCCTGGATTTTTGGGGTTTAGGTAGCATTTTTTTGTTTGGAATCAATAGATTAACATTCAGAGTAATGAGAAAAGGCAAATTAGTTAAGGATTTCCATATTTATTTTCATTACAGACACTACTGAAGTAATGTACCCCTATGCAGATTTTTATGAAATTCATTGGAAACAGTTATCTGTTGTTATTTTAAAATAAAAACAAAAAATAATAATTTAAATTACATTTATTTATCAGGAAACATGTCAATAACTAAAACACATGTCATTTTCAATATGTTCATCAAGTTTTAGTATATTAAGCGCAAAATTATTGAATTAGCCTTATTCTCCAAAATGTTAAAAAACAAACAATTATAGACACAATTTCCTTATAGCATGGTTTACATATCATTTTTTCTGTTTATATTAGTAGATGTACATCTGTTATAGTTATTTATGGGGGAAAATCCATACCTTTCCTTAATAATTTCAAATCTATAGCTTTCAGAGTATGTATACCCCCATAAAAAACCTAAGTCTGGCACCATACAGCTGAGCTATTGAAAACCACTCATGGATTAAAATTTTATGTAATTTCATGAAAAGACACAGATAATAATTCCTTATCACCTTGGTAAAATGTTTGTGAAAAATATAGGAAATCTATTGCATAATGGACTTGATAAATAATTTAATGAAAACAGAGTTATTGTCCTTGGATTCAATATTTTGAAACACATAATTGACTATTCAAATATAACTAAGACTTTTTAAATATTTCATGGCTAACAATTTTTTTTACAATAACTATTGAAAAAGACTCCAACAAAATTTATGTTCCAGTCATTAAATTATTGACTTTGCAAAATCTTATGACGTCACAGGAGTGTGGAACTACGTTAAACAAACAAAAAATATTGAAAAATAAAGAGGAAGAGTGGGTGTTTTTCGAGGTTTTTACGAGTGTCCAAACGGCGGGAGAATGTCGAAACGGCGGCTAATAGGCGTAATCTAATACAATCGTAGGCCACTAACAAATTTGCGGTGCACAAGACCTAATCCCCATGTTCAGCAGAATGACCTTGCAACAAAAGGCAAAACCATTTATTGTTGGACACATCTCTCTCTCTCTCTCTCTCTCTCTCTCTCTCTCTGGAGGACTGGACGAAATTTTTTTTAACAATGACACCACCACCACTACCACCAATTCTTTCAATAGTAACAAAACCACTACCAACCAAAACAACAATAACAAATACTGTAATCATAATCAATCTTTTTTAAACAGAACAAGTAGAAGACGAAGTAGAAGATTAAAATGTTTGAAAGGTCCAGAGAACCTTTTTGTGGTCATAGCTGGATCACAAAAGAAGAAGAAGAAGAAGAGAGGAGAAGGAGTTAACAAACAGAACTAGTTTGTATGTAAATGATGTTTCCAAATAGTTGCAGCAAGGGGGACGACAATTTCGGGTGTGAGGTTATGCCCAAATCGTCGCCGGCGACTTGGGACTGGCGACTATTTGGGGTGTTACATAAGAAACCCCAAATCGCCGCCCATCCCAAATCGTCGCCGGCGACGATTTGGGGTGTAACAAGGCCCACTGGGGAAACCCAGAGTGTGGGAAAAGGGATGATGTCGAAAGGGCCAGCCATTCTACAAAAGGTGACTTTTGCTCAACAACTTGCGGGGCCTCGCTAGCAGATTTTTAAACGATTTTTAGCTTCCCTGTCTGTTCTTGGGCCGGCATAATGTAATGAAAAATCAAACCTGAAACCATATAGAAGTTGGAGTCTGTCAGACTCAAAAGGATAAGAATCTAATTCAGCACACAGTTGACTGTATTTAATGGGTGTCGATGCGAGGTCCGTCCTATTTCTGACTTGAAGAGCAGTTGGTTTGGGGGTGAGGCCCCCACAATTTGCACATCTATGTCTGAACTTCCAGGGGTTAAATGAGCAGGAGCCTTTATCAAAAGCAAAGCAATTGTCCATTGATTTTGGTAGTTTACCTATGTATTGGCTTGGCCAGATTCCGGACCCACCACCCTAGTTGATTGTCCCTGAATACGAGAAGAGGTTACGGGTCCCTTGAGTGTTTCGAAAGGAGTAGTTGGTTCCCGCATTATCCATGAGTAATTCCTTTTCTGATGATAATGGGGCAGGTTGCTCACACTGTGACGGTGATATGAACATAACCCATACCTCGAAATCGACATCCCCTATGATGATGTAGGGTGCCGCTCCTTTTTTAAGCGGAATTGTTCGTCGTACTTAGACTAACCCAAATGCCTTTGTCTACTGGCAGCTAATCTAATAATGTGCATGTATCTGATCAGTTCTTGAGCTTTCCCAGGGAACTTCTCGAGGTTTATAGACATGTAGACAATGAATGCAGTTGTCCAAGTGTGTATGTTGTTTATAGCTTTCAAATGTTGTTTTTCAATAACAAGCTGGCCATTGTTTTATGACCAGCTCTCCTGCGCAATGAGGGTCAGTTCTAAGGTTGCGGCCCTGTTTCATTAACAATGCCAAATCAATGTAAGCCTCTGTCCATATCTTTTCTCCAATAGCTATGGACACGTGACTGCCTACGGGGTCACAAATACTCAACGCAGCTAATGGGCGACTAACTTGCACCTGTTCCCCAATCAAGAGACCCCTAATACATTGACTTTGAACATTACAACCCAAGCCCGACTGATAAGTGTCGTTACTTCCCACTGCAAATTACTGCCAAAATCAATATTCGTACCTCTTTGTCGTAACTGACCCTGACTGGTGGGCAGGGTCTCATTTCCACCATCCACTGAAGGTACGCAAACTTGCGGCGCCCGTTACCGGAGCTTGATAGTTTGGCGCGTCCGGCCTGTTATCGTCGGGTGTGTGTGCTAGCTGTGTCCCCTAGCTGGCTGCCTCGATGAAACGACTTGTTGATCTAGTTTTGCGTTTCGGCCTGTTCCACTCGTTACTATAGTTACCCCTTTTTTCTTGTTTTGGGTGGCGTTGTGTCCGATGACGGCAGATAGATCTATGTCGTCGAAATTTTTTTTAAAAAATCTTAAAGATGTCTGCTTCTGGCAATTTCAATCTATAAATCAGCGTTTCTGAGGGGCTTGATTATACTTTGCAATGTGTATGAAATTCATGGTCTCAAGAATGTTTGACTGCAAGCAAGGATACAAGAGTTATAGCGCTTGCCCTGGAATTAAAAGCATTTATCACAATATGGTGATAAATGCCAAAAACATAGGTAGTGGTTCGCCTATAATGATCAATTTGTGATTTTTTAAAAGAAAATTTCTTTCAGAGAATGGATATTCTTAACATTGAAGTAACAGAGAGAGAGAGAGAGAGAGAGAGAGAGAGAGAGAGAGAGAGAGAGAGAGAGAGAGAGAGAGAGGGAGAGAGAGAGAGAGAGAGAGAGAGAGATTGGAACTCTATATCAAGACCTGAGACCAGACTGGAATGAGGGAGGAATGTCATGTCATGTCAAAAGTTGCGCATCACCCCAAACCATTTTTGCATCATTTAGGAATGTCATGACTCACTGGAGTAAGTTACAACTACCCATCAAGTAAATTAATAAGTGTTCCGTTTGCAGCAAGCTGATTCAAGCTAAACACAGAAACCAACGTGAGAAAAGCCATCATGAAAATACCATATTCCACACATCAACAGTAAAATTCATTGATCCAATTGACCACCTTCTACCCAGATTTAAACCACTACCTCCACGTGCAGTCGCACAACGGAAAAGAAAGTTTTAGAATCCTTACTAAAAACTACAATACTATCAGAAAATCTAGAACCAGTAGTCATCAATGCAAGGGACGAAAATCAGACAATGGTATCCCACCAAAAAAATCCCAGATGGGCCAAAGGCGCACCAGTAGAACCTTTACGAGCCAGGAAAATTATCGATATACCTTACATTTGTATGTAAAAGTATTGCAGATATTTTTCCCATTTAGTCGATTACTTATTCAGTTGATTCATACATACATATGTGAATTATCAATCACTATTTTCATTTGTAAATATTATCAGACAGTTAAATGAGTGAATCATAGAACTACTATTTTCATATATACATGTATATGTATAAGAAGTTTATAGTTGTTAGCCCAATTCTGAAACCTAAAATATAAAATATTTTCTTACTGTTCATCGCACTTCAAGTCATGATAATTTAAAACAAATACGTATACAGTACTTCAATTGTAAAATTATAATACCTGGGCATTATCATAATATCGTTTTAATTGTTGAAAAGCAAATGAACCTCCCCACTTTATCTGTAGCTTGTGGTCCCTATGTGCAATCCCTCTTTTCAAAGAAAAAATAATTTATGTATTATATTACATGTATTTGGTAAATATTAAACACTGATGTATCTTCAGCAAGTGTACAGTCCTTTTCCCCTGGGATACTGGAAAATAAGGATCGAAAACTAAGTTTTAGATGACCCCCCTTAGCCTGAATACGACAGAATTACTACCTGAATGTCAATGCAGGTAAATGAGGTAGAAAGAAAACGTATAGTTTTCGCAGATTTTGATTGTATTTATTTTTATGAATTTCATCACAGCATAAGATTGTCCAGTCTTGCCTTTTGGATATAATTTTCTTTATTACAAACAAGACATATGATACAAAAGAGGAATTTGGACAACCTTGTGCTCGATATGAAGAAAGGCTTTAAAAACAGGTCATTCGATGAATATCAATAGAAATTTAACAAAAACAAACCAACCTCATTTCGACGGACTTTTCAGTAAAATAAAATGCCAAGCCTCTAAGTTAAGATATTGATGAACATCTTGGAGCATTATAAATTGCATACTTCAAAATTTGATGTCATATATGGCACCAATCAGTTGGTTTTGAAACAAGAGCTTGGTGGAGTCCCTACAAATATGAAGCACAATCTAGAACATTGCAACATACTAAGTAATCCCAGTTTAATGGGTTTCTGCTGATATTTGTTTAGTTCTTTGGAGCCAAAGCGAAAAATATGATGGGTGCCGTCAAGATGGATCTGGTTGAGCATATACCCCAAACCTTGGCTTACAGTATCCACTACTAATCTGAAGTCAAAGGTTATAGTATGGGGAGGCTAATACATTGGAATTATCAAGAGGAGACTTGATTTTGTTAAATGCGGTTTGGTGTTCAACAGTCCACACTAACTTAACACATTTTTTTGGCAAATTGTTCCATGGATAAGCATTGTTACTACAACAGGAAAAGCAAAGTTTTGAAACCATTTGAACAACTCCATAGCCCTGTGCAGTTGCTTCACTGATGTGGTTGTTGGGCAAGAGCGAATTATATATAAGCAAGCGGATGGTGGTATGATACCATATTTAGAAATGTGGTGTCATAAGATTATACCATAGTCTCTCGCAAAGGTGCATTTGATTAAGACTTGCATCCCGCAAACGGTGAAACATTTCACTTAACCGACAAGTGTTTGTCAAGTCTGCCAGAGCATACAATAACGTCATCTAAGTAACATCAAACAGATTTGTATTTTAGGCTTCGTAACAATTTATCCATTAACAACTAGAAGATCTTGGGTGAGATACTTAATTTCATTGGTAAGTACCAAAACATTGACTGCTGTAAACTACAAAAGGTACCCCCCCCCCCCCCCCCCAAAAAAAAAACCCAAAGGAATTAAATTTTATATCATTTCAACAGTTTTGTTTCTGATTCATCACAAGGGCGGACAAATTCGATGCTCCGTCTTAGTTCTTTTGTTTTACAACAAAACTGCTAATGGGTCCAGTGGTTGCACTCATTTATTTTCTCTGACCGGACATGTTTGCACACACAACAAGTTTCATAATCATAATGGAATAAATCAGTCGAGACTCGAGTACAGGACGACATTGGTAGGATGCCGATCTCGATGATTCTTGCATGTAAAATGAATAATTATTAGTAAGTTTCTGTTGATTTTTTTTTCTAAAGGAGCTGCACTAGTTATATAATTTAATATATTAGTTAAAATGCACGTCTTTTCATTAAAATATGTACATAAGTGAAGTTCATATGCCGATCACAATTTCAGATGTAGAATTAAAAACCAAAGCATTTTCTGGTTTTTTAAAACAAAATATTTCAATAATACAAATTGTTTTATTGTCTTTTGGTTTTTTTTCTCCATCACCATACTTAAAAGAATTGCTGATTACAACCATATAAAATGTTTACAATTACCTATGGGTCGAATTATGCGAGCGTCGAACAGCAGGGCTACCGCTATAGATGTAGAGCGACCCTGATCACCAGCGACAGCGATCACCGCTACACCGGCATTGAAGTTTTGAGTTAGGCTTTGTAAAAAGTTATATCTACTTACATCATCAATATAAATACATAGACGTAAAAGAAAGGGACTGGTGACGTCATCCTTATATTTCTATTGAAAGACTATCTCCTCGCGATTTCAGCGCCCTCACCGGGATTTATAGAAAGCATATTCCGTTGTATGAAAACACTGTAGTTTTGTATATTTCAAGGAAAATATTTAGCTATGCCAGCCTTTCAAAGAAATTAATACTGTGACTTACAAGGTCGAGGTGTATTGCCTTACGTAGCAGAATAGTTCGTATTGGAATCTAAACAGTGAATTTCGAATCATTATTTTTTTAAGACTGTACAGCTGATTCATGAGAAGTAAATATTTTTAAAAAAAAATCTGAACTGGCCTAGGGGAGTTCTCAGATATGTAAGAGACGAAAGGAGTAAACAATGCTGGTCTTGACGGCTGGAGGCTAGAGCTTATTTGATCCCTTCATGATTGTATGATCACTCAATGAGTTTGTCCTAAGAGTAAAATGCCATTAATTGTGACAGCTTTTAGAATTATCCATCAAAATTTTGATTAATTACACACGGAGAAACTTTTTTAAAAAGCTAGCTTAGTTGTTAACTGCGATATACACCCTCCCCCTGGCTTCCTCCTGTTTTATTACTCACACAGAGCAGCAAATATTTCATTATGAAAAATTTTTGATTATTCATTTTTTTTAAATTTAAGTTATGTAAAATTCGTTAAAACATTGATACACCACTCCCGACAAGTATAAGGAGGAAGTGGGGGGGGGGGGTGTAATCAGACTGTTTAACACTTCCATTCAAATTATAAATCATGCCTACTTTATTTAACCATATTAAGCATTTCAATGAAAGTACGCCGAAACCTTTCGTTTCACATTTCTTGCCTTGCATAATCCTATCCTAATTATTCGATCTTTTTAGTTAAAGTTTGAGTCTACTTACATGGTTTAAAAAATCAGACATTCAAAACATATTCAAAATATTTAATGAAATTTTACAACACGTAACATTATAGTTTTCAACGATCTATAATACTCATAAACAGCTACTTCTGCATGGATGGGATTAATCAGGCTTAATCTGCCACAGACATATGTATGAAATAGATCTATCAACAGACCTTTTCTTACAATCCATGAACAATCCATCATCACTGGTATTTTCTCCAGTCTGGTAGTTCCTCAGTTAATCAAAAATGTTATACACGCTATCTTTAATTGTTTTTGAAAGTTTGTTAGATCGACACGTCAACAATCGCTGTACAGATGTTGGCCTATATTACAGGAAGTTCTATACATCCCGGTGAGGGCGCTGCTAAACTAGGAACATATTTTCCCGCCACAGAGTTGGCGGTCTCTCTGCTTTACGTCTATGATAAATATTTTTCGTAAAAACACGCAAAAGCATATAAAGGTGACTTATTTTAGGGTGTCACCTGTACGTTTACAAAATAGAATGATCATGTGACAGCCACGTTACTTTGAAGTTCAACTAATCGTCTTTCACTTGGTATTTGGGTTTTGACTGATCACTTTTAAAAGTAATTTTATGAGGTATTTTAACTGTGTATATCTAATCTTGGTAAAATTGGATAATTCAAGTGTATATGCCAATTACTTATGATTTACTTACGATTTTCCTTGACATTTCCATTTTTAAACTTCTGTGTTTACAAACACTGATCGCATAAGTCGATGACGTCATACATGTATCTTGCATTTAGGTCTCTCGACTATACAATACAGAATAAAATGAAGCTTTTTCGCTGTAATATCTAATGAGAAACAAAATTATCAAATCTAATATATTTATAATATCAACTGCTAAACAGAGCACGAAAAACAACAATCCTCTTCAACATACATTAAAACATCAAAATAGACCTTGACCATTCATATTAGCCATGCAATAAAACCTCAAAACCCGCACCAACATCTACCTCTACATCTACCATTATGATATCTTACATATCTTGAAAATCTGAAACAATATTAGATATCATAGAAACTTCTCTTGAAACTGCTCAAAACCATTGAATCCACCACTACTTCAAAACAGCTTAATATTCTTAACCATCCGTTATACAGATAAATATGCATTGGTGACATTTAAAGATAACGTTCCCTCCCACCCGAACACCGAGAAGGCAGCGCTATCTCTGAAAAGGCACGACAGCTGCCCGGTGTGTTTGGACGCTCTACATTCCGGAGTTACTGCATTGATATCAATACTATTATACGAAAGCTGTTTAAATATCAATAACTTCTGGAGGAGTGCAGACACGGTTATTATCTCCCCTTCTTTGGTGTTTGTGAATTTACAATGGGTGAGAAGGTAAGGTCTTAACTACATCTTTTATTTTTGTAGCTGTTCATATCTTTTCATCAGAAAATATGAAGAGTTTAATATTTTCAAGCAAAAATTTGAATTCTATTTACATGTAAGAAGATGTGAGAATATCGGCAAAGGTATGGGAATTATTTGAAAAAAGATTTCCATTGATAAAATATTTTGAACAGTTTTATCTGACGAGTCAACAGGGTCAGATAATACAAAATCTGAATGAAGTGTTTACTTTCAATATAGCGTGTGAAATTAGTCATTGTTTGAATATTAATTGGCGGAAAAATATCCACATACGAAAGAGAAAGATTTTGTTGCAAAACAGTCGTACATTTTATTGTTTCTGTGTGTAAAGAAATGAAGTGGGAGTTAGGTGCGGTGGTTATTTTTGTTGTTGTTGTTTATTTTTTTTACTAAAACAATGCTTGAAAAAAAAATTATGATAAAATCATGATATCAATAAATTAAATAAAAAGCCACAATCATATACACAAGTTATTTTTCATAAATAGCTCTATGTTACCTACGATGTATATATCATGTGGATACTCGGTCAATCTTGTACAAGTATATGTGGACGATTCGATTGACTTACCCCAGGTAAAGACCACTTTACACACATGTAAATCTTTAAGAGGCCTTTCGAGCATTCGAAATTTTCCCGATCTCTAAAATACTAGAAAAGTCACATTTTAAGGGAGATTGTTGTGCGCTTAAAAATTGAGGATATTGTCACATTTCATGGCAATCCGTCGAGGACGATGTGCAATCTGTCAAAATCGCCGAGCGATTCAGGCGCTCAATGTCTGCACACGGAAAGATCCTTATGCAATTGCTATTAAGTGAGATCACTCAAAGATCTATGGAGGTTGTTGGGAGGCCTGGTGTGACCAAGAGAGATTATTATGGCGTTCAAAAAGCGTGCATCTGGGAGATCGTTTGGAAATATAAATGATTGCTGGGCGATCTTTCTGCGTTTTTTGGGCGATCCTTGGGCGTTGTTTGAGAGTCTGCCTACCGTTGCTATCGTTTGGGAGATTGTACATGTCTTACTTACTTAATCTTCTTCGTGCTGGTCAGCATATAAGGCCGTCACCAGAGACTTCCATGCTGGCCTGCCTTGTGTCCATCTCTGGACCTGACCCCATGTCCAGTTGTTCTCTCTCATTTCTTTCTCCACCGGTCTCCCCCAGGTCTCTTTTGGTCTTCCTCTTACCGGGTGGTGTCCATCTCAATGCAACCCTGCTTTTACATATTTGCCCTATCCACAGCCATTTTCTCTTTCTTATTTCTTGTCTTGAGCAGAGTCAAAACTTTCAGAAGACCATGGAGACTGTGGAGATCCATAAGAGATCACGGCAATGACTGGGCGATCCTTGAAAGTCGTCAAGAGAGCTGATCAATTTTATATAGTTCAGTAATTTCTCAATGGTTGCAACCTCTCACGTGTAAATGAAGTTTTTTAGAGAACCCCGACTAGATATTTAGGGGCCCCGTGCTCAATTCTAGGTTCGTTCCATTGCAGTTTCTTCCTTTCCATTACAATTGGTCTCGTGACCTGCACCTGAAACTCACCAGTGTAAGTGCATAGCAGGGAAGGACTAGATGGCAGAGGCAGACCGGTTTGATCGCCAGTTATTTGTACCAGATATAGCTTAATTGGTAGAACACCCGACAACAGAAGGGGGTGGAAAGGGGTCCATTTCTCCATCCTCTCCCTTTTTTATTCCCCGTCTTCTCTTTTTCCTCTCTCATCTTCCCTCCCTTCTCATTTTCCCCTCCTCTTCCTCCACTCATCTCCCCTCCTTTCCGCTTTACCCTGTCCGGCCACAGAAATTGAGGGATAATTCCAGGTTCGAATCCTGGTCTGGGTCCAGTTTCACAAAAGTTAGTTAAGTTTAACTGACAGTTAACTTTAAGTTAACACAATATATATATGTTCAAGTTAATGGAAAGTTAACTGTCAGTTAAAGTTAACTAACCTTCGTGCAACTGGGTCCAGGTACGTTGCATTTTCTCTCTTCTCATGTATTTGTCTACTGTAGCATGTAAATGTCATCTTATACTAAGAGCTTTATTTCAGAAACACTTGCCCATCATGTAAATGCCATCTTATACTTTTAAAAGCTTTATTTCAGAATTTATAAATCTAAGTTCTGTGACATTTTGACAGATAGTATATGGAACAGGTAACAGCTGAAATGGAAAACCACCTTTAGTTGCCCCATAATTCATCCGTTATCTTCTACAATTCAAATCGTTCATGACAAACATTTTCCAGAATAGAAATTTTATGATTGAAAATGCTTGACGTACTACAATTTTCCGTAGAAGTTAATCCTGTTATCTAATGTAAACGATTTTGGCACACGAATTTTTTCCCCTAGCGTTGATGATTAAATATATATATATATGTATATATATATATATATATATTAGCCCTAGATACATTGGAAACGGTCTTGCATTGTAGATAGCGTTGTATTTCATAGTGACGTCATGAACGTGTGATATTCTAAGAGTGTGTATGCTGCAAATATTGCAGTAAACAAAATTAAAGATTTTTATGAAAAACTTACTCTAATGTGGAGAGATATTGATATACGTTTTCACCTTGTACAATGTCATTTAATCATTGTAAAACTGCATACTTTCCAAGTTGTTTGAAATTCATAGTCATCTCTATTTACATATTTAAAACTGTTTATCTACACCTCCATGGTAGCAGTTGCATCTTTGAGATCATATAAACATATTTACTTTGTTTGTTATTACCGTATTTGCTTCCTTCTATGAAATTTATATCTACTGCAAGTACTTTAAAATATATCTACAAATTCATACTTCCCACAAATATCAAATAATAGTTTGCAGACTGTTTTTTACAAAGTTTAAAACAAATTTAGAGGATTTTAGCCGAAATTTATTTCCTTTTATCATTTGTAGTATTTTTTATTTTTAGAGAATAAAAATACTTGGAAAACTATCATGAGGTTATTTTGATGCAAAGCGTAGAAACAGAAGCAATTTGAATATGGCATAATTTTAAAAGAACGATAACTCGTCCTGAATCTGGAAGTCTGTGCATAGTAAGACATAGGGCAAAAACCTGCTCATCTTAAAAAAGATAGATAGATAAATAAAAGTTATGGCCATTTCAGTATCCAAAAAATGAAAGAAAAGGAATGCACGTGCATACATGTGTAGATAAATATGACTCAGCACTGTTGTTAATGTCATTCAATAGGCATTTGTATCATATAATTACCATTGAATTTCATAATGTTAGCATCATATGCAAGAAAGTTGTGTTGATTTTAAAATCATCGTCCCACTTGTGCACGTGCTGCCCATTAATTTTGACCATAGCAAGTTGTAAGGAATACCAAGATACATCCAAAACATTAACTTCAGATTTGAATGATATACTTTAAAAAAAATAAAATTGAACCTTCAAAAGACGATGCGCGTGCGCGTTGGCATTTTTATCTTTATAGTGATGCCCTGAATATCGTTTCATTTTTTTTCTGCATCAGAATGAAACACTCATTAAGGGTCTCACTATTTGCATACGATATAATATCTTTAACAATTTAATTGAAAACAGAAGTTTGACTGATTCCGAAGTTAGAGTACAAAAGATCCCAGTCACGTGCATGCATGTTTAGACAAAATGACATTCGTTCTGAACATCTACAAATCATCTACTATAATCCTAAAAAGGCACTTGTGTAGTTTTTGAGAACACTCCCAGTCAAGAAAAAGTACCGGAGAAATGAAAAAAATGATAAGGAGAAGAAAACCGTCATGTGCCCAATCTTTGTTTAGGGAACATAAATACCCCCCCCCCCCCACCACCCGGTGAAGGTGACGTTAGGAACTGTAGTGCCCAATCTTTGTTAGGGGAACATAAATAACTTTTCCCCCGGTGAAGGTGACGTTAGGAACTGCATTGCCCAATCTTTGTTAGGGGAACATAAATAACTTTTCCCCCGGTGAAGGTGACGTTAGGAACTGCATTGCCCAATCTTTGTTAGGGGAACATAAATAACTTTTCCCCCGGTGAAGGTGACGTTAGGAACTGCATTGCCCAATCTTTGTTAGGGGAACATAAATAACCTTCCCCCCGGTGAAGGTGACGTTAGGAACTGTAGCTGCTTTGGTGGCATGATAAGCGTTAGAGAAACGTTATTTATTTCTTAATGGTATCATTGCCTCGAAATGTCAAGTGAAAAATATTTTGACATTTTTATGTATTTACACAGGTAATGCTAACTTAAAGCTACGCGTGATCACACATCTCATGTTCTCCGTAAGTCTTTTTTCACATATGTAATTAAAGTATACCAACAGTGATTGTCCTGCCGTGAGCAGTTGTCATTTTATTATTTTTTATTTTTGTGCACATACTGGTACATCATATATATACATTAATATTATATCCAGAGAAAAAAAAGAAACAAAGCATAAGCTGAAGATATGTGGTATTTGAGAGAGAGAGAGAGAGAGAGAGAGAGAGAGAGAGAGAGAGAGAGAGAGAGAGAGAGTGTGTGTGTGTGTGTGTGTGTGTGTGTATTAAGAAAGCTTAAAGTTCCATCGATTCCATTGGGCATCAAACTTGTCCTTTTTACCATTTTTATACGAAATTAATTTTCCTAGCAGAATTTGAGCATTTTCTGGAAGATAAGACTGATTTACAGATAGCTATTACAAAAAAATCTTTTATTTTTCGTTTTACTGAAAATAATAGTATGATACAAAACACTATTGTCTTATGGCTTAGATAATATGTGTATACAGCAAGATGCACTGAGAAGTCCTTGAGTGTGCGTGCTGCAATATCACAAATGAATTTTTTTTTTTATGAAACTCAAAAATTTATTTCGTATAAAAATGGTAAAAAGGAAAAGTTTGATGTCCATTGGAATCGATGAAACTTTAAGCTTCTGTTCTCTCTCTCTCTCTCTCTCTCTCTCTCTCTCTCTCTCTCTCTCTCTCTGACGTATCCGTTATGCCTGATTACTAACACTTCATTAGAATTATCAAAATAGCATAAAATGAGTATTCATCTTGTTTTTTCGGCTTCAGTCACAAAGCGTCAGATCTAGCAATATCACATATTTAAAAGACACGGGGACAGTTTTATATCACTCTATCAGCAGGTCTCAATAGATCTGTTGATGGTCGCCCAGATTATCCACATATTCTCTGTTTGCAAGATCATTTTCAGAAATGATACCTACATACACAGTGATAACTCATGAAAGTCTTTTTTATAATGCCCGAAAATGTCCAAATTAAAACTAGTAAATTCGTATCTTAAAACCATTTAAAAAGACAAAGCAGACACTCTTAAAACACGGATGAAGATATTTTGAATGGGTAGGAAAAAAATATTAGAATTAGCTTTGAATATTACTCAGATTCAGATTCTTTATTTCCTTAAGCTATACAGCTCATCGGTTATAAACACAAAATATTTCATCCATCAAGATAGATACTGATAATCTTGATTAAAGGATAAAAAACAAAACAAAACGAAAACAAACAAAAAACCACAACCCCCCCCCCCCAAAAAAAAAACCCCCAACAACAACAAAAACAAAAACCAAAAAAAAAAAAACAACCAAAAAAAACCCAACCAAATACCAAAAAAAAACCAACCCACGAAGAGTACCTAAGTCCTCATGTGAAACATAGGTACAAAGTATGTTGTCAAACTTTTCTCTCGCCCCTCACTTCGCTCGGCATCTCACGGTACTCGAGAAAAGTTTACCAATATATACGTATCATATATCATAAACGAAACGGTATACTTTTGAAGAACTTGATAATGCAAAATGATTTACCAAGAGATATTTAAAAGTGATAAATCTTAGATTAAGGAAGTTTGCGCCTCGGTTTCTGAGTACAACTGTGAAGGATACTATAAATGTCTTATGTACTGGTTCAATACTTATTTCATTGATCCAAGCATATTATACATTTATTACTAAACCTATCCAGTTGAAAATTTGTATATCAATTCAAATTTGGAAAGGGTTTGTAAAGGATTAGATTTTGTTTTGATTGTTTGATCAAACAGCTCTAAATCTTCACAAATTTACTGTATTTTCTTTTTAATCCAATATATCGATAATATTTACACCCTTAAACGTGTAGTTCAGTTTTGTATGGATAATGCAAGTAGCAGCGACTTGGAACGAATGCAAATGTTGTAAATGCAGTGCTCCGGATGATTCCAGGGGAAAGGGTTTTAGTATCAGGTTGGGACAAACTAGTCGGTGATTAATGTGTTAACAATTTTAAGGTCGGGTCTGGTTGCCATGGTAACGAGCACTCAAAAATAATAAACTAAGTTGTTATTCACAATCAGATACATAAGTCTACTCATAAATCGGTGTCTTGTATTTGAAAGACATCTTCAGATTCTTTGGTTTTTACAAAGAATGACTCTAAATATTTTTGACTTCGTGATAAGTACCAATCCATTTATTTTTTTTTCAAATTTGGCATGTGTAACAAGAAGGGAGAAAATGCAACGGATTAGACCGAGATTCGAACCCGGTCCCTTTGAATCTCTAGTCAGGTGCTCTACCAACTGAGCTACATATGTAACTGGCGATCGAATCCGGCTGACCACTACACTCCTCCTTCCTTAAATGTCTTCACACCTGGAGACATCAACCCAGGATCTTTATCCCCTGCAGGCATTTTCACATGTCAGTTTCAGGGCTGGTCTACGGCACCAAATGTAACAGGAAGGGAAAAAATACAACAGACCAGACCGGGATTCGAACCCAGGCCCCCTGAATCTCTAGTCAGGTGCTCTGCCAACTGAACTATCTGACCACCGGCAATCGAACCCGGCTGACCACTACATTCCTCCCTCCTTAAATGTCTTCACACCTGAAGACATCGACCCAGGATCTTTATCCCCTGGGAGGCGTTTTCACCTGTTAGTTCCAGGGGCTGGTCACGGCACCAAATGTAACATGAAGAAAGAAAATCCAACGGTCCAGACCGGGATTCGAACCCGGGCACCCTGAATCTCTAATCAGGTGCTCTACCAACTGAGCTAACTGGCCACCGGCGATCAAAACCGGCTGACCGCTACACATGAATCATCTTTGGGACAAGGGTGACTTAACTTTTAAGGCAGGGTAAAAACTGCCAAACATTGACCAATATTCAAAACTCTTCTTCTTTACAACTGCACAGCTGTAAGAAAAAGGTGTAGAGCATGAAGGCTTCTACCAAAATTGTAAATTTCATGATCCCCGTGGTAGAGGTTCTGATTTGATATACATGCTGAATAGTGTATATGTGTTAAACATTTAGATATTGTCTTCTTTCATGCTGTTGATATCAAACTCTAATAGAATTTTAGAAGGATCAGGAGTCCTTTACTACTTCATGATCCCAGGGGTAGGGGTTTTGGTTACAGGGTGGGGCAAACATAATTGCATGTACATTGACTATTGTCTTTATCATATCAAAGACTTCTTTACTTTTGCTGATACGGTATGAGAACTAAATGCATATTTAGGAAAAGCAGCAAAGGATGCACTAGAATTGTGAATTTCAAAACCCAAGGGTTTAGACTCTAGGACGGGTCCAAATTAGTCACATCGTGTTAATGATACATATATTATGTAAAGACTTTCATCAGTATTGACACTTTCGGGGGGCATTTCAGTTTTAAAAACACATTTTGATTTATACTGTAGTTTAGATATGCAGAACAGAATTTTTCTAGATATCATAGCCCTTGGAGCTAGTGATACTTTTAACTAATACCCATATAAGGCCTGTGGACCTCTTGTTTGTAAAAAAAAATTCTTTTTTTTAAAGTTTTAATCAAGGGGCTCGTCAACTTAGAAACTGCAAAATCAAATGAATGGATTTGTTCCGATACATCCACAAAACGTTTAGGGTTTTTTGTGGGTTTTTTTTAAAAATTTGGTTTTGAGTTGTTTTGAGTCGAATACCCTCGACCACATATCTAATTTCATGTTCTTCATTTCTACACAATATTTTTCTCTCTGGACGCCAAATAATAGAAATCAAGTTTTAAGAGCAGAATAACCCAATTATACCTTTTCTCTGGTGGGTAAATTTTTTTTTCTTATCAGACAGTCTTAGATAGTAATAAACACCCTCATTGAACGTTTTGAAGGCAATGTTCGAGATCAATCAATTTTATGTTATCATTTACTTGTCGACTGGCGATCGCGTGTTACCTGCAGAAGTAAAATCGAAAAGAGTGGCTCAGGGATTTTAGTACTGAAAATCTTGATTAGTTATATCAAGTAACATTACCATAGCAAACTGTTTTATGTGAATTACAATCTTTTAAAACCCATTTTAGCCATGTTGATTACATATAGTTTGAATCTGATATTGCCATGGTCTCGGACATAAGCTGTGGAAATTTTGATATCCGCAATTTTGTTAAACCGGCGAATAGTGAATTACAATCGGTGCTGTGCAGGTGAACGTTCATCATTGAAAACTTTCACTCTTAAGCTGGACTCCTAGTAACTATCTTTATGAGTTAGAGATAAGACAAATTAGTCTACATTCCGCACACAGTTACCTTATAAAAGAAAGAACTGGGTTAAAATGCCGGCATTTGGAGTACATGTATTACCTGAAGTTACCTCAAGTATAAGTATAATTCAAACAGACCCACTTCATAACCCAAGTAGTTAGACAAAGTCCCACCCAGTGCAGTAATTGGACACGTGTGATATATACATGTATACACGACGTATTCTTCCACCTCAAGTTGTATTCTTTCTATAAAAACAAACAAACAAAAAACACCAAAAAACAACACCCCCCCCCCCAAAAAAACCCCCCAAAAACCCAACAAGAAAAAATCCCCAACAACAACAAAAATACATTATGGTCCAGTTGCACAAAAGTTAGTTAAGTTTAACTGACAGTTAACTTTAAGTTAACACAATATATGTGTTCAAGTTAATGGAAAGTTAACTGTCAGTTAAAGTTAACTAACCTTCGTGCAACCTTTAGCTTTAGCTTTGCGACCTACACAAAAAATACCTTTCTTGCCTACATACTTACACATAAGTCAAATTTATCATTAATAGGTGGTACAGAAAAAAGAACAAAATCATTATCAATAGGTGGTACAGAAAAAACAACAAACTTATAATTGATAGCTCGTTAAATCAAAGAACTGTTTTTCTGTTACATATGTATGTAACATGTACATGGATTAAGGATCAGCCTGAGATTGGAACCATTGTAATATAAAGTACAGAATGTGATTAAATAGGACATTTAGGTACAAACAAAGGAAGAGGAGGGGGACATTTTAATTAATCTGTATGGGAGATGTGTAAAGAAGTAAAACAACAGGTACATCTCATTACACAGTCACACCGGTATGTAGAAAAGCCCAGTTCTAGAAGTATGTATTTGACAAAGTACAATATACATGTATAATTGCTAAGGAATTTCAATGATAAAAGCATGGCTTTCTACCGATTTTGCTGCAGAATAGTTGTTTACTAAAGAAAAATGTTTAAGTTGAGTATTCGAATGGGTCCGGATCGCTTTGGCCTGCCTACGCGTAATTATCGCTTCCAGGAGTCAACAAACTCAAAGGCACATTGCTTCACACCAATGGTCGATATTGTGAAGTAATGCATGTCATAACCAAGACAAATGAACTTTGACTTATTAATACAGTCTGTCATATTCCTGTCCGACTTATTTCTATCAGAAAGTGAATGGTCTAATCAGTCTTACTTATTCCTTTTGTAGGTGAGCTGAGTGTTCTAACTTAGTGTGACGTATTACTGTGGTAGAGAGCTGAGTGGTCTAACTTAGTATGACGTATTACTGTCGTAGAGAGCCGAGTGGTCTAACTTAGTGTGACGTATTATTGTTGTAGAGAGTTGAGTGGTCTAACTTAGTGTGACGTATTACTGTCGTAGAGAGCCGAGTGGTATAACTTAGTGTGACGTATTACTGTGGTAGAGAGCTGAGTGGTCTAACTTAATATGCCGTATTGCTGTGGTCGAGGGCTGAGTGGTCTAATCTAGCGTGATATACATGTACTTTGCTTTTAGAGAGGCAAATGGTCTAACTCGTTCTGTTGTAGAGAGCCAAGTGGTTTTGCCAAGTCTAGTTTTCTATTTCAGATCGAAGAGTTGTCTAATTTGGTCTGTCTTATTTCTCCTGCAGAGAAGCGAATGGTCTAACCAGTCTGATTCATTTTTGTTGTTGAGATACGAGTAATCTAGCCTAGTTTGACTTACATGTATTTTTGTTATAGAGAGCGAGTGTGCTAATCCAGTCTAACTTATTTCTGATGTAGAAATCTAAATAATCTAACCTAAGCTGGTCTATTTTTTGAAGAGAGGAGAATGGTCAAATCTATTATGTCTTATTTCTGTTGTTGAGAGCCAGGTGACTAATCCATTCTGACGTATTATTATTTCGTTTTGTAGAGAGCTGAGTGGTCTAGCCCTGTTGAATTTATCCTGACATGTGTAGGCTTTGCTGTGGGGTTGGGTAATGTCTGGAGATTTCCCTACCTAGCGTTTAAAAACGGAGGAGGTAATGCAGACTTTAATCAAAATGACGTACAATATGTTTCATGATTGTTCTGATATGCAGGAACATGAATCTTACCAACAGCAATGAGTTAGGATCTTAACAAATGATCAAATACAGCACATTTACCTCACCGGCTAATATATTCTCTATCGTATAATATGTATCAAAAACATGAATATTGAATTTCCAACATGACACGGAATATATTAATTCTTGAATCACTCTGTGAATGTACCAACAAGTGTCACAAGTTAACATTAAGACAAAGGTAAGAAGTAGCACAGCATTTCAATGAGATATCTTTTTGGTGCTCTATCCTACATGTGTATTGAATCATTTCAGGGGCGTTTATCATCCCGTACTTCACCTGTCTACTCTTCATTGGCATACCTTTGTTTTACCTGGAAATTGCTTTTGGACAGTTCGCCAGCCTCGGACCTGTCAAAATATGGAAGATAAATCTACTGATGAAAGGCAATCTTCATAGACAATTCTTATCTTATTTTCCTGATCAATTAAAAGTCACTGCAAAGAGAATTGAAATATATACAATTACAAAAGACACTCAATTGCATAAAAAATATATATTCAATTGCAGATGAGATAAAATAAGCATTTCTCACCGATTTTATTTGCTTTTTCCAGGGTTGGGATTTTCCATGATTATCGTCTCTTGGGGAATAGCTCTGTATTACGTCGTCATTATATCTTGGTGCTTATACTACTTTTTTGCATCGATGACGTCATACTTGCCATGGCAAGACTGTGACAACAACTGGAATACGTGTTTGTGTCAAGATGGGACCCGAAACTTTTCGCAGTCAGATCCTTGGCTTGGCACAAGAAATGAATGTTGTAAGAACGTCTATAAAAAAACCGCTAAAAGAGTAACATAAAATACTAAAATATAAAATTCTCCAAATGATTAAAAAAACCCGATAACATTGTCCAGATCATACAAAACCAGTAACATATTGCAGATGCTACTGAACATTAACATTTAGCAGAACATTCTAAATAACATTTAACTACTGAACATTAACATTTAACAGAACATTCTAAATAACATTTAACTACTGAACATTAACATTTAACAGAACATTCTAAATAACATTTAACTACTGAACATTAACATTTAACATAACATTCTAAATAACATTTAACTACTGAACATTAACATTTAACAGATCATTCTAAATAACATTTTACTACTGAACATTAACATTTAACAGATCATGTAAATAACATTTAACAGAACATGTAAATAACATTTAACAGAACATGTAAATAACATTTTACTACTGAACACTAACATTTAACAGAACATGTAAATAACATTTAACAGAACATGTAAATAACATTTTACTACTGAACACTAACATTTAACAGAACATGTAAATAACATTTAACAGAACATTCTAAATAACATTTAACAGAACATGTAAATAACATTTAACAGAACATGTAAATAACATTTAACAGAACATTCTAAATAACATTTAACAGAACATGTAAATAACATTTAACAGATCATGTAAATAACATTGAACAGAACATGTAAATAACATTTAACAGAACATGTAAATAACATTTTACTACTGAACATTAACATTTAACAGATCATGTAAATAACATTTAACAGAACATGTAAATAACATTTAACAGAACATTCTAAATAACATTTAACAGAACATGCTAAATAACATTTTACTACTGAACATTAACATTTAACAGAACATGCTAAATAACATTATACTACTGAACATTAACATTTAAAAGAACATGTTAAATAACATTTTACTATTGAACATTAACATTTAACAGAACATGCTGAATAACATTTTACTACTGAACAATAACATTTAACAGAACATGCTAAATAACATTTTACTACTGAACAATAACATTTAACAGAACATGCTGAATAACATTTTACTACTGAACATTAACATTTAACAGAACATGCTGAATAACATTTTACTACTGAACATTAACATTTAACAGAACATGCTGAATAACATTTTACTACTGAACATTAACATTTAACAGAACATTCTAAATAACATTTAACTACTGAACAATAACATTTAACAGAACATGCTAAATAACATTTAACAGACCATGCTAAATAAATTTAACAGATCATGCTAAATAATATTTAGCAAAACATGTTAAATAACATTTTACTACTGAACACTACCATTCAACAAATCATGCTAAATAACATTGAACAGAACATGCTAAATAACATTTAAGAGATCATGCCAAATAACATTTAACAGATCGTGTTAAATAACATTTTACTACTGAACACTAACATTTAACAGATGATGCTAAATAACATTTAACAGAACATTCTAAATAACATTTAACAGACCATGCTAAATAACATTTTACTATTGAACATTAACATTTAACAGAACATGCTGAATAACATTTTACTACTGAACATTAACATTTAACAGAACATTCTAAATAACATTTAACTACTGAACAATAACATTTAACAGAACATGCTAAATAACATTTAACAGATCATGCTAAATAATATTTAACAAAACATGTTAAATAACATTTTACTACTGAACACTACCATTCAACAAATCATGCTAAATAACATTGAACAGAACATGCTAAATAACATTTAAGAGATCATGCCAAATAACATTTAACAGATCGTGTTAAATAACATTTTACTACTGAACACTAACATTTAACAGATGATGCTAAATAACATTTAACAGAACATTCTAAATAACATTTAACAGATCATGTAAATAACATTTAACAGAACATGCTGAATAACATTTTACTACTGAACACTAACATTTAACAGATCATGCTAAATAGCATTTAACAGATCATGCTAAATAATGTTTTTCATGTAATATCAATATTGCTCAGATAATACTAAAATAAAACCACAATAATATAGTGCAGATGATACCAAACGAAAACATTGTACAGAGGATACTAAAACAATAACAGCGTCTAGATGATGCTAAAATCTGTCCGGAATGTTAAACAATGATATTGTTCATGTGGTAGTAAATCAAAGAATGTTATTGTCCTGATGATTCTAAAAATAAGATTTACAGAAAAAATAACGATATAAAGAGGATGCTAGAATAAAATGTCTAAAATATTAATGTTGAGATAATACTATGACGATGTCATTTTCCAGATGATACTAACCAATAACATTGACCAGATTATCTTACAAATATACTAAGACTATAAAATTTGCGACATAATGATTAAACATCAAATTTATCCATATGCTGCTTAAACAATAACATAGTACAAATGATCCTAAAACAATGATATTGTTCAAATGGTACTAAACAATGACATTGCCCAGATGATACTAAAACAATGACATGGTCCAGTTTATGCTAAAAGAATAACATTGGCTAGATAAATAAAACGAAATAACAAGAAATGTTTTAGAAACATATATACTCCCGGTGTGGCAATATTGAAATGGATCCACCTTATATTTAGAATGTTTGTAGTGATAATGAAAAATATTGATTATCTACTAGTCAGGAGCAAACAGAAGTATAAGTTGAATTCTCAAGATACTAAACAGACATTTCCAAATAAACAGTCATTTGAGTCATGACTTTATCTTATATCCATAGTAGTTTGACCATTGACCTTTTGACCTCAAAATCAATAGAGGTTATCTACTCCATAGGATGTACAAGATTACTAAGATTGATGTCTGTCAACCAAAGGGTTTTCCAGATATTGAGCGGAAAATATTTTATGTCCAGAGTAGTTAGACCCTTGAGCTTGTGACCTCAAAATCTACAGGTCATCTACTACTTAGAAAGAACCAATGTACCAAGTTTTATGTCTGCCAAGAAAAGGGTTCTCAAGATATTCAGCACACCATATCTTATTATGTTCTTTTGAACCTTGACCTCAAAATCAACAGGGGATATCTACCTCTTAGAGGGAGCCAGTGAACCAAGTTTTATGTCTGTCAAGCAAATAGTTCTCAAAATATTGAGCTGAAAATATCTTAATCTCTAGTTTGACCCTTGACTTTTGACATTGTGAAGATAGGGGTCATCTACTCCTTAGGTAGAATCAGTGTACCAGTTTAATGTCTTTCAAACAAAGCTGAGCGGACAAAATATTGAGCTGAAAATCTTTTTATAGTCAGATTGACCATTGATATTTGACATTGTGACCTGAAAATTAATACGAGTCATCTACTTTCTTAGGGCAACCACTGTACCAAGTTTTGCAACTTTCAAGAAAAGTGTACTTTAGATATTGTGCGGACAAGATTTGGACTACAGACCGTCCGACTGATGCAAAACAATATGCCCCTCTTTATAAAAGGGGACACGAAACATTGTCCATGTGATGCTAAAACGATGATTCTTTATAAATTGTATTATCGATATGACGCTAGAAGAATAAAATTGTCCAGATAATGCTAGCACAAGATTGTCCATATCATGCTGAAACAACTATTTAACAAATGACACCGAAACGAGAACATTTTTTCAGATGATGTTAAAACCATAACACTGATAAGTAGATACTGAATAAAACAGTAAGATGATCTAGATTATACTAAAACATTAATATCATGCAGGTGATTCCAAACAAATAAAATGGACAGAATGTTATAACAATAACATAGTTCAGATGATGCTAGGTAAGCCGATAACATTGTCCAGATGATGATAACCAATAGCGTGGAGTATATGATAGTAAAACAAACAGATCTTGCATATGATAGTAAAACAAACATATCTTGTATATGACAGTAAAACAAACAGATCTTGCATATGGTACAAAACAAAAAATATCAACCAAATGATGTGAAAAATAACATTGTCCAAATAATACTAAACATTGATATTGTACAAATAGTACTAACACGTTGATATTGTACAGATAATACTAAAACATTGATATTGTCCAGATATTACTAAAACATTGATATTGTCCAGATATTACTAAAACATTGATATTGTCCAGATATTACTAAAACATTGATATTGTCCAGATAATACTAAAACATTGATATTTGTCCAGATATTACTAAAACATTGATATTGTCCAGGTAATACTAAAACATTGATATTGTCCAAATATTACTAAAACATTGATATTGTCCAGGTAATACTAAAACATTGATATTGTCCAGGTAATACTAAAACATTGATATTGTCCAGGTAATACTAAAACATTGATATTGTCCAGGTAATACTAAAACATCCATGTTGTACAGATAATGCTAAAACATTGATACTAAACTTTGATATTATACAAATGAAAATTATCCTTATGATGCTACTCCATTGAAATTGTACAGATGATACTAAAGCAAAAGCATTGTTTAGATGACGATAAAACAATATTATCATACCTCAGTATGAGAATTCTATGCAACGCGTAATCTGATTGGTCTAGACGGTCACGTGCCAGGGTTGATAAAACTTCATATCTCCCTCTCAAATATCATATCTTCCTATCTTATTATATACTTTCAATTCATCTCTTCTTTCTTCTTTAAAAGTTTGCGGGCATATATCACACGATATATGCCCGGAAACATTCCGGCCCGCAAACATTACGTCACAATCAAATTATTACGCCGTTAATTTTCAAATTTTTCGTGTTTTTCATCTTTCACTCAGTTAAACCAATAAAGAAATTGTTTAAAATAAAGTTATTGCTAGTTTCTAAATGAAATTGAAAGTATATAATAAAAAGGTTATAGACTTTGTATGGGGAAATATGACGACCTCGTTTTTTGTCGCGGACGGAGCTCGCAAGCGCCAAAAAACTCGGTCGTCATATTTTCCCATACAAAGTCTATAACCTATAAATATTTACCCCTTAGGCAGCCTCGTACAATTTCCAAAAATTTAACGTCAAGGTAGACGAAGTGTATTGTGACGTCACAATAAGTCATTCTACTTTCATAGTTTGTAAGGCAAAAAATATGCGGGTCTCTAATACACAGTTGAATCGCATGGTTTTGGTTGATACAAAAACAAGCAAGTAAATTAACATTTAAGGAGAATGGAAATACAAAAACTGGTTATCATATCACTGTATTTCGTTGTTTGTATCCTCTACCATAATACGTTGACGGCGCGGTGTTACCGTTAGGACGATCTCAGCTACATACAATGTATAGATGAGCGGACTCCAATTTCACATGCACTTTTGTAGTCTTGTTTTGTTTCGGTATAATAAACAATTTATTGCATGAATGTATATTTTACAAACGATATTAAAAATAACAAATTACTGGCAATACCAAAACATTACCATTGTGCAGATAATGCTTAAACAGTAGTATTGTGGATATGATACTGTATACAGCAATAAAATTGTTCACTTGATACAGAAAAAAACCCATTGAAACAGGTGATACAAAAACAGTAAATTTTACACATGATGCTAAAATATGATTTTACAGATAATACTAAAATATTAACAATGTACAGATGGTGCTAAAACAAAAGCGCCATGGAGATGATACAGCATCAAGCAACGACATTGACCAGATGATACTAGAATGATAAAATCTGATGATACAGAAACAATAACCTTGTCCATATACGAAAACAATAAATCTTACAGATTACTCTAAAACAATAGATGACCAGATGACAGTAAAACAATCCCATTCTATAGATGATACACAATCAATATCTCTGTCCAGATTATACACAATCAATATCTCTGTCCAGACGATCACAACCAATATCTCTGTCCAGATGATACACAACCAATATCTCTGTCCAGATGATACACAATCAATATCTCTGTCCAGATGATACACAACCAATATCTCTGTCCAGATTATACACAATCAATATCTCTGTCCAGATGATACACAACCAATATCTCTGTCCAGATGATACACAATCAATATCTCTGTCCAGATGATACACAACCAATATCTCTGTCCAGATGATACACAATCAATATCTCTGTCCAGATTATACACAACCAATATCTCTGTCCAATCAATATCTCTGTCCAGATGATACACAATCAATATCTCTGTCCAGATGATACACAATCAATATCTCTGTCCAGATGATACACAACCAACATCTCTGTCCAGATGATACACAACCAATATCTCTGTCCAGATTATACACAACCAATATCTCTGTCCAGATGATACACAACCAATATCTCTGTCCAGATGATACACAATCAATATCTCTGTCCAGATGATACACAATCAATATCTCTGTCCAGATGATACACAATCAATATCTCTGTCCAGATTATGCCAAAACAAAACATTTTCCATACGATACTGAAGCAATAACATTTTACAATTGATACTACATTAAACAATAACATTGTCCACATGAAATTTAAAATATGATAACATTGCCAGATGATAAGAGAATAATATAACTATCTAGATCACACAATGTATTAAACATTATTACAGTTCTGATACAAATGTAATACTAAATCAATATCATTATCCAGATACTAAACAATAACATCATCCAAAAAAATAAACAATAACATTATTCAGATACTAAACAATAACATCCAAAAAAAACCACAATAACATCATCCAAATACTAAACAATAACATTATAAAAAAAAATAAACAATAACATTATAAAAAAATAAACAATAACATTATCCAGATACTAAACAATAACATTATTCAGATACTAGATAATAACATTATCCAGATATTAAACAATAACATCCAGATACTAAATAATAACATTATCCAGTTAATAAACAATAACATTATCCAGATACTAAACAATAACATTATCCAGATACTAAACAATAACATTATCCAGATACTAAGCAATAAAATAATCCAGATGATAGTAAACAATAACATTATCCAGATACTAAACAATAACATTATCCAGATACTAAACAATAACATTATCCAGATACTAAACAATAATATTATCCAGTTACTAAACAATAACATTATCCAGATACTAAACAATAAAATAATCCAGATGATAGTAAACAATAACATTATCCAGATACTAAACAATAACATTATCCAGATACTAAACAATAACATTATCCAGTTACTAAACAATCACGTTGTACCTAAGTCATTGACATTGTTCAGATGATACTAAAAGAATAACATTGATCAGATAATCAAGATAATAACATTGTATGAAATAAGACACCGTTGACTATCATTCCAGTGACTTTTGATTATCCAGTGAACACAACTGGCGTTGCTGTCAGTGAAGAATACTTCAGGTATATCAGAAACTAAAGAATTCATGTCATCTCATTTCCCACACCTGTATCTGATACAACATCATAATACTGATTCACATTAGCATATTTATGTTCTCCCTTTCCCAGACTTCATGTACTGGAAATCACGGACGGATTTGAGAGTTCGGGGGGAGTAAAGTGGGACGTCACTCTATGCAACCTCATGGCCTGGGCCATTATATTCATCGTGCTGTCCAAAGGAATTAAAACACTAGGAAAGGTACTCACTAGACGTACAACACTAGGGATAATGTGATGTGCAAATCATACCTTTGCAAGCTGCAATGCAATTTTACTTTATTTTAGTTTTCCAAAAGAAGTCCATACTACGATCTAAATGCGTGTAATTTCTGCTAACCAATCCAGAAATCATACACCAACATGTGATGATTAACAAAACCATCGAAAGTTAGAAATACAATTAAAAATGACATTATAACTGAAACATTATTATAGTAGAAACATTATCAAGAAGACAAAATAACAGAGTGAAATTCGTCTTTGTTTCATTACTAGATATATTGCTTGTGTACTAAATCTATTGTAGGTGTGTCAGATCTATTATTTGTTTACTAGATCTATTGTTTATGTACTAGATCTTTTATTTGTAAACTAGATATATCAATACACTTTGTGCTTTATTAAGCTAATCAACATACAGATCAGCATTTTCCTGACCAACACCAATATTTCCTTTACTAGGTAGTGTACTTTATAGCTATATATTTCCTTTACCAGGTGGTGTACTTTACAGCTATATTTCCGTACGTTCTTCTGACTGCCCTCCTCATCCGTGGACTGACACTGGATGGCTACAAACAAGGAATTGAATACTATATCACTCCCGATCTGGACAAACTTACTGACGCTAGTGTAAGAATACTGTTCCATGAAATCGCATTTACATATAGAATACATGTATATTTACAATGCTTCTTTGTTTTAAAAAACTTCTACTTCCAAAAAGGAGGAATTCTTAAAACTAATAAAGTAAATGATATGAAAGTAAACACCTTAAAGGTTATTTCCTTCAAAAACTATCAATCGATACTTCAAATAATGCAAACCTCATGTATACAATGTCATCAACTTTACAATTGCTTATGTAGGTATGGTCAGATGCGGCGGTCCAAATTTTCTACTCACTCAGTGCCTGTCAGGGAGGCCTTATAGCAATGTCTAGCTTCAACAAGTTCAATAATAATGTTCTCAGGTATGCCTTATACGTTACCATAAATACGAAGCAATGAATTTTTCGAAAGAAAAACCGCCTTTCAGGGAGGGTTTGATGGATCAATCTAATCCCCTGCCATGTTATGCTGAGATGTCATTGTACAGTTTGTCTACAATTTGTAGAGAAATGAACAAGATTGACTGATTGATTGATTGATTGTGTGTTGTTTAACATCTCGAGAATTTTTCTCTCATATAGAGACAAGACGTATCAGTTGTATTAATGAATTTCATTAAATAGTTCCACTCCCGTTAATCTTCTTTATTTCAGGGATACATTTCTGGTTCCAATAATCAACTGCCTAACCAGTCTGTACGCAGGCTTCGTCATTTTCTCCGTTTTGGGATTTATGGCAGATGCCAAAAACGTATCAGTCGCGGATGTGGCTAAAGCAGGTGAGATATTTTCCAAGATAAGACCCTTACCATTGCAATATTACCAGTAAGCAATTTGAGTTTCAGCGATGGAGAAATTTTTATAACAATACTTGTAATAATTTTTCCATGTTTGTGAAAACAATTTGAACGAAAGGAAATCGCATCATGTATGACAGTTAAGTCTTCGTTTAAAAGAAAACCCATTCCGTTTGCATCCTCTGAAAAATTCTTGTATTCGGTCTTATTCCGTTATTCGTTTACCATTCTAGGTCCTGGTCTTGTTTTCGTCGTGTATCCAGAGGGTCTTGCTCAAATGCCAGTAGCACCATTATGGTCCATCTTGTTTTTCTTCATGATGGCCACGCTAGGATTCAGTTCAGCGGTAAATATCATTTTTATTATCATCATTACTTAAAGACAGGCAGGGCATTTTAAAATTTCAAAATCTAAAATTTCAAAATCGTAGTAAAGGGGCACTCAATACAAGTATGTCCAAGTCACGTGGGTGTTTTGTAGGGAGTTATGTCCATGGAAAATTTACCTTCCCTGAAAATCGGTAAAACGTTAATATTACATCATTGTCCCGTTTAAAGTTAATTTCCATTTAAGAAATGAAACTTGATTCTTTATTTGATGCATGTATCAAACGAAAACTTGGACGGACATTTTTCGTTTGATACATGCATCAAACAAAGAATTATAAGTTTTATTTCTTATCATTTAATTATATTTTTAAAATAGAAAAACAAATAGTTTCTCTCATTAAAAAGCTTGAATTAACGTTTTTGAAATGGCGCGTAGGAATACCTATACGTAACAATGAAAACAACTACAAAACTGGCTATGCGTTCGGGTGAGGTAGAGTTACTGCGAATAATTAAATGGATTATACGCCAAATTAAAGGTGCAATGGTTAAAAGCTGAAATAGATATTAAGGAAGAGAACGAGTGGTGACTGGATGTATGCTGCATTGCATTCGAGACGTTGAACACTGGGTGTGTCGTAGGAACGGTGGAATGCGACTCAGCTCCATTTCAAAATCAAGTAAAAAGCTCAACACCTCTTCAACTAAATTGCCCTCGTTGACTGAGCCCCATATAACGCAGTTAAATTTCATTAATATCTACCAGATCAAAAGTCGCTGCTTGCTCCGTCATGTTATCGAACTCGTAAAGCAGACGATACATACCGTAATCTGTCTACTTCTACCAGTTATTGCCCTACATCATCAAGTTGACTAATCTGCGACGTCATCACTAGGTCTATGTGTGTTGTTTCTTTAAATTAATTTGTATTTCATTCACATCTTTGGTTGTGTTTATTTTTGGTAGCATCAAACGAATACATTTAGTTTACAATGCATGTGTGGAAATTCCCGTTCTATAAATAGCGCTAAAATTAGAACGGCCGTTAATGGGGAAGACGCATTCCAGAGAAAAGTAGTCCCGCGTACTTAGTGCAGATGAACTCCGGACGATTTTTATTTTTTTTTTGGGACACAGAAATCAAACTAATTTTTCATCCAATCAGCATCGTTGTTAAGTCATCACTTTAAAAGTTATGAAATGAAATGAAATTCACACATATTGCTACCCTTTCAATATCTTAATAGTACTTTTTTTATTTTAGTGTTTTGGTAAGATTGTGGTCATTAATACATAAAAGCTCACTGCGCAAAACCCCGTTTTTACTAAACTGCTACAGACACGTTTAAGTCTGATTTTGTGAAAAAAGGGTATCAATGATTTTTTTAAAAAGTTATTACTTGAATAGTTTTATGCACTTGATGAAGTACTCAATATGACCTCAATGTTAACTAAGGCGACATTGCACAACTTTAGAATCGGTACCTTAAGGTATTCAATGTATAATGACCATATTTCATATCTAATAAATGGATGGTGGAATATTTGTAATCATGATATCATTTTGAAGGGTTCATCAAATAAAAATAATACACCATAGGAATTTTCAAAATTTTGTTTACTGCTTGATTTATTTCACCTAGAATTTAACATTTAAGTATATGGGAAAAGCATGTTTTATTACAATATTTTAAAAACAAATTATATTTTCATAATAATCTCTTGGTAGAAAGTTACATACACTTTCTTTTTATGAAAATATGAAATAAAATTAATCATTGACCACACACATTTTTAGAAAATCAGATTTTTCTTATTTTTACAAAGGGTAGACAACTCTTCCAAAAAGTCTTAAGTGCAAAAAGGCCAGCTTCTAATTATTTACCAGCCATGTGAATTTCATCTACTTCACTTTCATCATTATTTAACAATAATTTTTTATGTTGATCTAAATCCTTCAAAATTGTTCATTATCCTTTCATTATACATGGAATACCTTTTATCAATATTCAAAAATTTGAAAGAACTATACAAATCTATTATTAACATTTCATCAAGGGTAGAGAAATTTGGGGAAATTATAAAAGAAATCCCCCAAATTAAAACAAATCAAACTACAAGCCTATGATGTCATTGCCAGTAATGCGAGGACAGCTATACTGTCTCAGACATAATATATCTCAGTGTCCTGCCTACCCTTTAAAATCTTCTTTTGAAAGGATTTTTACATTTGAATTTTCACCCCTTCTGCACAGGTTACTATGCCGGTGCAATTTGTTACATGTATGTTATGCATTCTAATGCGCCATAAAACGTGACACGTCGGTTTTGTGTTTTGTTTTGTGTTTATTGCGGGGGTGTAGAGAGAGGCCGGGCTTTGATGGATTTTGTTTGAACGTTTTACAATGCCAGGTGAGTATAAATGGTATTCTCGCAAGATTTTGCGTAATTAGGTGATACTTTACTGACAGGCAACTTTCCCCCGGAATAATTGTCCCTTTATAAGTATATCAAAGCATCAAATTTAAAGAAATTAAGTGAAAAAGGGCCATTTTTATATACGTTACGAGGTATTCAATAATAAAAAAACAAAAAAAAAAAAACAAAGGCAAATGAGAATCATATCAAAACTATGTAAAGCAAAACATTTTTGAGACCTTCATTTTCATAACGACGCTTATTTTTCCTGCATTGGCGCAATGCTGTAGTTTCATTCTGACATTTGTTCACATTTTAGATAATATTCCATTGCAGATTATATCCTATTGTATTAAAGAAGTTAGTTCCTCTGCTTTCAAGCTCATCTAAACAGAATGCTATAACTGTAAAGGTATTGGTCCAATACTTATTTCATTGGTCAGAACATATTATATGATTATTACTTATTAATCCTATCCAGTTGAGTTTTTTTTAATGCCGATTCAAATATTGAAAGAGATATTGTAATGGAAACATTGTTTTGTCAAAAACTTCGAAATTTGCACGATTTTATCCAATTTATCGTCAATATTTATACCCCTAGATGTGCATTCCAAAGGTATATGTGCGGTATTACGGTAAAATACCCCGAAAGTTCGATTTTTAAAGTTTCAACGAATTGTTTTGATATACTTTATGTGTATCATTCAATTTCATCGTTTACTGTGGAAGATTGATATTTCATGGCAGTTACAATACTAACATCCTGAACATTGAAAAAAAAAATCCCGGAAAAATATACACGTATAAACTAGTATGATATAGTGTGCATATAATGTGCATGTCAGAGAGATGCAGTGATCGGATTATCTCTATAATCGTCTTAATCAATATCACAGTAAACCAAATGTCATCTAGTGATTTTAAACTCTGTAGATGAAGATAACGAACAGTGTTCAATCTCACAACTTCTATAAGGAATACAAAATAAAGAGTTGGGCAAACACGGATCCCTGGATATACCAGATGTGGGATCACTAAGTATCCTCTATCGACCGGTCACATTCGCTGTGAGCCCTATGTCTTGATCAGGTAAACGAAGTAATCCGTAGTCAATCAGTGTGCCAAGAACGGCCTATAAACGAGACTGTTATAACCCCTGTAGCATCAACTAGTTTGTCAGTGACCTGCCTTGATTTAAAAACTGATCACACGCAGAACAATGTAGGGTTCATCCCCTTAGCATTAACACCCCCTTCGATCGTATAATCTCAAATCTTTTAAACCTCTGTCTTGGATGTGTACATGTAACAACCCCATCTCCTCAACTTATAAAATTTGTATGTGTGCCAACGTTGGCATCATGTTTAATGTGTACGAATGACATACAAATCTTACCGTGGTTGATTGTTTTAGCGATTCAGGAGTCAATGCTATTTTTCACTCCCGTCTCTTCGTTCATATTTTGGTCACCGTTAGACGCTGGGCTTTGATTATTCCGGCAAAATTTTGTTTATCGATGACGTATCACCCCGTAAAATCCCACGAGAATATGTTTATGTTCATCTGGCCCTTTTTAGAGGGAGCGTTATGCAAGTTTCACTTTGATCTCTCAATCAGAACTTCGATCGGCCTTTCTGTCAAGTGGGGAAAAAAAAAAACTTCGGATGTAGGCCCCATAATACAATGATTTTTATGGTGAAAATGTGAATCGCCTCCGGCGTATTACTAACTAAGCAGGGCAAATGCGACGCAACAAAAATCTACTTGCTGACATTTTTGTTCATTTTTTTTAACATTAGATATATTCCAATTGTTACACCTCTGTAACGCAAAATAGTTCCTACATCACTTGACAAATCAATCACATGATATAAACAATTTTAAAAAAAAAAAGTGCAATCCATGCAATAAGGCAAGAGCCACCTAAAAAGTTTCTGGCGACCCCACATGTATAATTATCTGGTGCCGCCAAGTAAATTTCTGGCAGCCGCCCAATAAGTTTCCGACCGTCACATGATCACATATAATTATCTGACGGTCGCCACATGACGGTCATCGGATAAGTTTATGGCGACCGCCAGATAACATTTCTTGTTCGGTTTGTTATTAACTGTGACAGAAATTTGTCGGGTTATTAAAGACCCAATTTTAAGTTAACGCCATAAATCTTACCCTTGTGATGATAAATGGTAAGCCACCTGTCAATCAAACCATAGATTGACATCTGCGGAGACTGAGATCTGCAGTCACCTGAGAAAGGTGTTTTATGACAATAACGTCCAATAATTACCGACATTCTTTAGATCTGGAGGAGGCCCATTATACTAGAGTTTTGAAAGCATGGACCTATCCACAACTGCTATTTTCACATAATTCAAATTTTATAAAATTGTATATTTTCTCTCTCGTTTATATACATGCATTTTAAGTTTTACTATCGGAAATCAAACAATAATTCCACATTAATTTTTGAAACATACAACTTATTGAAATAAATTCTATTAAGCTTTATAGTTCAAAAAAGAAATTATTCAGTGAGCCAATAATGAGAGTAAGAGAGAGATAGAGGGGTGGGGGTGGGGTACAGACACTGCGTCAGCTACTGTTAGGGACACTACCTTTATACAAACATTATGGCCACAAAAACTTTGCAGACAACCCTGAGACACTGCCGGTGTAAATCGCGGAAAGGGGGTATTAAATAAAGGAGATACCACACAACATTTAGCAAAAATAATCGCGGAAAAGAAATTTAATAGGTAGTAGTCGTGGAAAGCAGACAGGTTGGAAAATCAAAATCGCGTAAAAGTACGGTAAGTCAGCCATCAAAACTATACACAAGGGTGTGATCTCTTGGCCAGGTATATAACAATGACCAGATATAAGCTCTGCCCATATCCAGTGATCTACGGTATGGGAGGGGGGGGGGGGGGTCTTTAAAGTTCATAAAATGCGAGGCGGGCTTATACACAACCAGACCAATTTCTGTACACATTCGGTAAAGTGTTTTGTATAGTCGAGAACCAATTTATTTAATATGTATAAGAAGGAACTATACTTTTAAAAATGTTCCGGGCGCCGTATCTTGATATTAATTGTTCATCTCTCTCTCTCTCTCTCCCTCTCTCTCTCTCTCTCTCTCTCTCTCTCTCTCTCTCTCATTGAAAAAAAGAGTAGTTTGGAATACAGTTTTTGACATTTTATTTACATCTGAAATCTGGCACATTCATCTCTTAACATAACACCATACGTACATACAAAACATATGTTTATGATATACATGTACGTTTAGTAATATGCTACTGATGATATGTTTATGATATACAAGCACATTTAGTAGTATGTTACTTATGATATGTTTATGATATGCATGCACATTTAGATATGTTACTAATGATTTGTGGGATGGGGTGATTCTTCAGATTTACCTGTAATATTTAAAGTTTGTTAGGTAAAAACTCCTTTTATCCAAAATGATTGCCCTTTTTAGTGACTTAGTCTGGTTTCCTTAAAAACTGAACGGGTGAATTTTTTTCTTTTATTCTACACAACTTTTTAGGGGGGAAAACCCATATATTTGGAACATATTCTTAGTTTATGGGGATATTTTCAACTGCATACGATCCCTATATACATGTAATGCTATATGAACTAGAAGAAACGGTTTGATTTATTTAATATTGTTTAACGTCCCTCTGAAGGATTTTGCACTTATATGGAGACATCACCATTGCTGGTGAAGGGCTGTAAAATTTAGGCCTATACTCGGCGTTTACGGTCTTTGAGCAGGGAGGGATCTTTATCGTGCCACACCTGCTGCGACACTGGGCCTTGGTTTTTACGGTCTCATCCGAAGGACCGCCCCATTTAGTCGCCTTTCACGACAAGCAAGGGGTACTGAGGACCTAATCTGACCCGGATCCCAAGGGGATTAGGAAACGGTATTGAAAGGACCCATGACATAATTTTTTTTTACAATTAAAATTACACATTTTGCAACAAAGAAATCCAAAATGTATGTTCAATATTCCTTAAGGAGGAATAACACATCAAAGAAATCTTATATGGATGGAAAGTGGAGGATATATACAATAATATTTTGAAATTGAAAACTCTCTAATTTTCCTTATTCAGTTTCAAAAAGCAGTTTTAGTAGAAAGTAATCAGAAAAAAAGTTTTTAAATATCCTTCTAGACTCAAACCTACGATCTACAGCTGGCACGTTAACCTGCTGAGCTACCCAGCTAGGTAATTAAGATTTAAAAGAAAAATACTAATATTGCTGATATTTATATTTTTATTCATCTTTCAATTGGAAGTCAGCCATTATGACAATGTGTTATTTCTCCTTAAAACACAACTGCTTCATTGTATGATCTTTGCTTATTTAATTCAATATAATATCTCCATGATAGTTTTCCATTGTGGAAACTGTGATGACTGGCCTTCTTGATGAATTCCCAGCTCTTTCAAAATCAAGATGGCGGGTTCTTGGTTTCCGGTTTGCAGTATGTATGAGTGGCTTTCTTTTGGGGTTGCCCATGACAACAAGAGTAAGTAAAAAGAAAAATCATTTTTTTTCAAGGAAAATACTTTGTGAATTAAAAAAAATCCCAGTGCTGTTTGTGGATGATAAATACAATCTAGTAATTTATTTAGGGAGGTGATTACATGTTAACACTTGTGGACAACGCTGTGGGTGGATTTCCGCTATTGTTCGTAGGATTTTTCGAGCTGATTCTTCTTTGTTACGTTTATGGTTGGTACTTTAATGATCTGGACTGCATGAACAATACATCAATTACGACTCTGTTTTAATTTCAAATAATCACCTGCTAGCTTAATTGTATTGTTAATGTAAAATTTCTTTACAGGGTTCTTCAGATTTAAACGGGACATTGAGATGATGATTGGTGATAAACTCTGTGTGAGGCTTTGCTTCTGGTACTTTGGCGCATGTTGGTTGCTGATATCGCCTTTGGCACTTGTGGTTAGTTTCCGAATAAATCATCAGTACTTAGAAATCCATTTTCTTGGAAGCTAAGTTTTGCCCTTAAATTTAGTTGGTAAGATGCTGGCCTATACTGAAAACGAATATTTGAGTGAAATGCAATGTAAGTATTACATGTACATTTGTATAATATATTGTAATGTAAGTATTACATTTGTATAAAGATATTTTGATGTAAGTATTACATTTGAATAAAGATATTGTGATGTAAGTATTATATTTGTATAAAGATATTGTAAGTATTACATTTGTATAAAGATATTTCATACCGTCCGGTAAAGGACATTGACGTCAAAAAAGTAAACAACTGCCTGATGGACATTTACGCTTATATAAAATCCAGAGTATGAACCTATTATTACACTCCTGAAGAAGTAAAGAAACTAGTCAGGTATACTCAATCGATCGACTTTGTGTAAACCCAACAACACCCTACTTTCTTAAAGTGTCGGATCTGAGAAGATACAAGGCCAGTAAAGAAATTTATAAAAGCACTGAAAAGGCCACGACACTGTTGGTTATTTAAAACTCGAATTTTCGACGCAACCCGCGTCTTTATCAAGAAACATATATTACATAAACAAATAACACGTAAAAACGACAAGTATCGATAAACTACATTGATGACAAGAGTGATACCTCTAAACTATGGTAAAACATTATTCTAAATTCACATAGGTTCGGACTCGCATGGCTCTTTGTGTTGCTATGTCGGGGTTTCTAGAATGCGGCTTTAATTTGTCTGACCTTGAAAGGTGTATTACCTTGAAAAATAATACTGTATCTTTTTCCTTAGACTTCTCTCCCATTCACCTATTTGGTTGTTGATTTTGATTTTAATGCTAGATCTGTGTCTTTTGATTGACCTTGTTTGTTGTTTGATCGTGTTCTTCTGGCAATCATTATTTTTCGCTGTTCACCATATCCGAATCATCAATGGTACGGCCTACCTAATATTGTTTTGCACTTAATCAGTCCATATCATTATCTTCCCACCATTTTATTCCATAATCACATTGTTTTGTAAGTTTTCCCTCTAAATTTATCTGATTTCTGTAATTTTCAAGAATAATTCTATTTTTATCCCGACCCGACCATGGTACAAACTCTCTAAACCATAGTCAGTAACACGCTTTACAACGAAACCACCACCATTTTTATCACTCAGTACAACAGTGTATCACTCTTGTCATCAATGTAGTTTATCGATACTTGTCGTTTTTGCGTGTTATTTGTTTATGTAATATATGTCTCTTGATAAAGACGCGGGTTGCGTCGAAAATTCGAGTTTTAAATAACCAACAGTGTCGTGGCCTTTTCAGTGCTTTTATATATATATATATATATATATATATATATATATATATATATATATATATATACACAATATGTTGCGCTGATGCATTGTGACGTCATTGTGACGTTATCAGTTTCAGCAAGCTGCGGTCCAAACTCCCCGTCGAGCCCTCATTATGTCAACTACGAATATTTACCTCTCCTAAGCACAGGTGCTTGTGGACAGGACTTCCGGTACCCCCCTTCTTGTATTTTTAAATGTTGAATTCCTTGGGTATTTCGGACTATTTTTGATAAAATATGTAACTTCAGAGTTTATATATTTGAATGGAGTACACAAATCTCGCATAGAAACCGTTTTTAAAAATGTCATATCACCGATCATAATATACAATGTATGAACAAGGTGTGCAACTCAGCCAGCGACATGTTGAAAAAATCTACACCTCGCTGAGAAATCCTATCGAAAAAACACCAATAATGCACATACCAACTGAAAAGAACGGTCATTCTAAATCTACTGATGATTCATGGATTAAATGCATCGCTATTTGATGCGCAATAATTACTTCACATCGCTCAATTTCATCGTTTTAACCTCGCCACTTCTCGTTTCTGACTATAACGAACGGAAGTTGTGATGCTGGAATATTTCTGTCGCAGCCAACTATTTTTAGAACGAGAAAACCCGAGACGAGGTCTTCCGAATACCATTAGCTACACGAAAAGGGAAGAAAATACCGGTTGTGGAAAGACTTTAAGTTATAACATAAAGTTTTGACATTCCTTTATCAATTAATGTGTTATCCCCCCCCCCCCTACTTTTTATATTTTAATCGAATTTGGATCTGATCATATGTAAGGGGCTTGATAAACTATTTTGTTTCTTTTTAAAAAACGAATGTTAGCCGAAATGTGGAACATTGTCAATATATTGTGCTTTCATGGTTCTTTCTGATTTCCATGATAAATTACCTACCCAACACTATGAAGTTTTTAATTATATTTGTGGATGTGCTAGTCTTTCCACAACCGACTTGACCAGTTGAATGAAATTACAAGTATGACCCTCTTTGGCTAGACTTGATTACTATGATCGGTATTCTCTTCCCTTTTCCTGTAGCTAATGGTATTCGGAAGACCTCGTCTCAGGTTTTCTCGTTCTAAAAATAGTTGGCTGCGACAGAAATATTCCAGCATCACAACTTCCGTTCGTTATAGTCAGAAACGAGAAGTGGCGAGGTTAAAACGATGAAATTGAGCGATGTGAAGTAATTATTGCGCACCAAATAGCGATGCATTTAATCCATGAATCATCAGTAGATTTAGAATGACCGTTCTTTTCAGTTGGTATGTGCATTATTGGTGTTTTTTTATCGATAGGATTTCTCAGCGAGGTGTAGATTTTTTCAACATGTCGCTGGCTGAGTTGCACACCTTGTTCATATATTATGATCGGTGATATGACATTTTTAAAAACGGTTTTTATGCGAGATTTGTGTATTCCATTCAAATATATAAACTCTGAAGTTACATATTTTATCAAAAATAGTCCGAAATACCCAAGGAATTGAACATTTAAAAATACAAGAAGGGGGGGGGGGGTACCGGAAGTCCTGTCCACAAGCACCTGTGCTCCTAAGCAAACGAACTCTGGCGGAAGTTTGGCTCCGGTCAGCTCAGTATATTCCGTTACGCTACAACTCCAATATCATTATTCGTAGGGGAAAGTAGTCCCGGAGAATTGACGCTGTACGAAGTTTGCAGTTTCAGAGGATACTGATACGGAATCAGAAAACCACAGTGTGGTGATAAATTGATTGATTGCATCTTGCTTAACGTCTCTCTCGAAAATGTTTCACTCATATGGAGACGTCACCAAGACCGGTGGAGGGCTTCAAATTTAGGCCTTTGCTCGGCATTTACGGCTTTTGAGCAGTGAGGGTTCTTTAGCGTGCCACGCCTACTGCGACACGGGGCATCCGTTTTTAAGGTCATCTCCGAGGACACGTGACATTCACACCTGATGCCGAGCGTTTGGCGATGGACCTGTCACTACCTGTTTTAACGACTTGGGTCTGTCGCGGCCGGGATTCGAAGCCCGGCCTCCCGCATGCGGGGCGAACGCTCTAACCTCTAGTCCACACCGGATCACACTCTGTGAAATCCACAGTATCAATAAACAAAACTCGATGGGTATATAATAAATATATTTATCACATGTTAACTACTTTATCCAGTGGATATCACCCATTACATAAATTTTAATTATTACAATTATGTTTTCCTGCACTGTTCGTGACGTCACATGCAACCGTCGATTTTATAAGCAGTTTACAAAATTCCCAGAATAACTGGGGTTGGGGGGGTTGGGGGGGGTTAACATGGGATAAAAAGAATCTCCCATAAGTTGTGGTTTGATATGATTTGTATCCAACTCTTTGTGTGTTTTCTATACCCTCGCCAAGGCTCGGGAATAGGAAACACACAACTCGTTGGATATAAATCATATTTTAAAAAAAACACCACAACCCATGGGAGATCCTGCCAGCATGCTTTTCAAAAAGCGCTACATATGTAGTATTAACCATAGACGCTTCAACGCCCCTAATAGGCAGATTTCCTGTTTGATATAGGCAGATTTCCTGCTTTATATAGGCAGATTTCCTGTTTGATATACATTGTATGCAGTTTTCGTGTTTGATATAGGCAGATTTCCTGTTTGAGATACATTGTATGCAGTTTTCCTGCTTGAGATACATTGTATGCAGTTTTCCTGCTTGAGATACATTGTATGCAGTTTTCCTGTTTGATATAGGCAGTTTTCCTGTTTTATATAGGCAGTGATCTTATTCAAAATCATCCAGACAAAGCCTCTGGAAAACGAAGGATACGTGTACCCCGACAGTGGTCAAGTGATCTTCTGGATGATCCAAGTCACGTGTTTGATTGGAATTCCTGTTTGGTTTATTTACTACAGCTTCAGAAATGGACTTGGGAAGGTAAACTTATGTCTGCTAACTTTATATTTGTGTTTACGGCAAAACTCATCACGGTTGCAGTAGATCCTGTTATCTCAGGTGGAACACTGTATCGTATTGTGTCGTTGTAATACCATCTTCACAATCACGGATTTTTCTTACGAGTTCTTACGGATCTCCGATTCGTAGTCAATCGCAAGCATTCGTAAATCACTCGTCGGTATTCGTTAATAACTCGTCACAACTCGCACACACTCGTAAGGATCCATGAAAGTAGGGGCAAATTTTTTTTACATGTGAAATAAATTTTCACGATTGTCCACGGAATTCATTTTCCGTAAATAACCCGTAAATAGCTTGTAACAATCCGTAAGTATCGTAAACTGGTCGCAAGAACACGTAAACTGCTCGTAAGAATCCGCAAAACACTCGTAAAAAGTTTTTTTTTTTACGAATCTTTGTGGTTACGATATGTTACGGATAGTTTATGAGTTGTTTACGGATTATTGCGTGTTTACGATTTCATTCACGTTGGGTTGTGGACCTGGAATTATTGGCCAAGAAACAAAAATTTCATGCACAAATATTGATCAATTCATATAGACGTTTCTAAGAATCGGTGAACGGTTTTGAAAAATACATCAACAAAAATGACGAATTTACAACATTTGAATCAGTTCCAATATTCCACTATTTGTATCAGGAATTACAAAAATTGAAATACAAATCAAGGTGTATAAATATCAACAGTATATTAGATGAAATAGAAATGGTAAAATCATGCAGATTTATAGCTTTTTGTAAAAATGAACCACAAAATATAGTACTTTCTAAATTTGAATTGACATAAAAACAAAATCCAACTATATAGGGCTATCTACACCGGATAATTTACCTTCAACTGTTAGTTATCTAACTGCTAGATGATATATGTAGCGTTAATTTACCTTCAACTGTTAGTTATCTAACTGCTAGATGATATATGTAGCGTTAATTTACCTTCAACTGTTAGTTATCTAACTGCTAGATGATATTTGTAGCGTTAATTTACCTTCAACGGTTAGTTATCTAACTGCTAGATAATATATGTAGCATTAATTTACCTTCAACTGTTAGTTATCTAACTGCTAGATAATATATGTAGCATTAATTTACCTTCAACTGTTAGTTATCTAACTGTTAGATAATATATGCAGCGTTAATTTACCTTCAACTGTTAGTTATCTAACTGCTAGATAATATATGTAGCATTAATTTACCTTCAACGGTTAGTTATCTAACTGCTAGATGATATATGCAGCGTTAATTTACCTTCAACTGTTAGTTATCTAACTGCTAGATGATATATGTAGCGTTAATTTATCTTCAACGGTTAGTTATCTAACTGCTAGATGATATATGCAGCGTTAATTTATCTTCAACTGTTAGTTATCTAACTGCTAGATGATATATGCAGCGTTAATTTACTTTCAACTGTTAGTTATCTAACTGCTAGATGATATATGTAGCGTTAATTTACCTTCAACTGTTAGTTATCTAACTGCTAGATGATATATGTAGCGTTAATTTACTTTCAACTGTTAGTTATCTAACTGCTAGATGATATATGTAGCGTTAATTTACCTTCAACCATTAGTTATCTAACTGCTAGATGATATATGTAGCGTTAATTTACCATCAACTGTTAGTTATCTAACTGCTAGATGATATATGCAGCGTTAACTTGAATATATTTGTAAATATTAGATTTTGTTAACTTTTGCGCAAGGGAATTTTGAACATCGATGTAATTAGCTCTTCTCAGAAGATTTAAATCTTCAAATTTTTACCCCCCCCCCCCCCCCTTGATATCAAAGTGTATGTTCTTCGGACATCATTAAAGTAGAAATCCTACATCGAATGATTATATTAGTCTAAGACATTCATGCAATTTGAGGTAAGAGATAAAATTAAAAACCCCATGGCCCAAAATACTCACATGAGTCGTATTGCTCCGTTGTACTTCATTACAAGATTTATTTTTTTTACCTTCTTTATTCCCACAAGAAATTTTGATCCCTTATTATGACCTCCGCCCCCATCTTTGCTACACAGAGCCATGACATAATATAAATCCATACAACATAGGGGCTGGATCTATAACAATACTACTAACATACAACATAGAGGGTGGATCTATAACACAATACTACTAACATGCAACAAAGGGGTGCATCTATAACAATACTACTAACATACAACATAGGAGTGCATCTATAACAATACTACTAACATACAACATAGGGGTGCATCTATAACAATACTACTAACATACAACATAGGAGTGTATCTATAACAATACCACTAAAATACAACATAGGGGTGTATCTATAACAATACTAAAATACAACATAGGGGTGCATCTATAACAATACTACTAACATACAACATAGGAGTGCATCTAAAACAATACTACTAACATACAACATAGGGGTGCATCTATAACAATACTACTAACATACAACATAGGGGTGTATCTATAACAATACTACTAACATACAACATAGGGGTGGATCTATAACAATACTAAAATACAACATAGGGGTGCATCTATAACAATACTACTAACATACAACATAGGGGTGCATCTATAACAATACTACTAACATACAACATAGGAGTGTATCTATAACAATACTACTAACATACAACATAGGAGTGTATCTATAACAATACCACTAAAATACAACATAGGGGTGTATCTATAACAATACTAAAATACAACATAGGGGTGCATCTATAACAATACTACTAACATACAACATAGGGGTGTATCTATAACAATACTAAAATACAACATAGGGGTGCATCTATAACAATACTACTAACATACAACATAGGAGTGCATCTATAACAATACTACTAACATACAACATAGGGTGTATCTATAACAATACTACTAACATACAACATAGGGGTGCATCTATAACAATACTACTAACATACAACATAGGAGTGTATCTATAACAATACTACTAACATACAACATAGGAGTGTATCTATAACAATACCACTAACATACAACATAGGGGTGGATCTATAACAATACTACTAACATACAACATAGGATGTATCTATAACAATACCACTAACATACAACATAGGGGTGGATCTATAACAATACTACTAACATACAACATAGGAGTGTATCTATAACAATACTACTAACATACAACATAGGAGTGTATCTATAACAATACCACTAACATACAACATAGGGGTGGATCTATAACAATACTAAAATACAACATAGGATGTATCTATAACAATACTACTAACATACAACATAGGGTGTATCTATAACAATACTACTAATATGGTCCATTGTGTTCTGGAAAAGATTCTTAAGTAATGTTTTGTATATATCTATGTACTATATAAAATTTGACCCCTCACTTAAACCCAGGGTTCATAATTTGAGGGAGAGTCCACTCAACTTGGAAATGTTTGCATATTAATATGATTTAGTGTGATCCTGCGAATCCTGAAAAGATTTTAAAATTTTCTATATACATTCTCAATTAAAACTTTGAATCCATATTATAGCCTCAGGGGCCATGATTTGATCCAATATGAATCGGCAGTACACTGCATATTAACGTGAGTAATTATGGTCAGTGGTTCTTGGGAAGATTCTTAATGTAGATATTTAAAAGTACACTAGATCAAACCCCTTGCAAACGCGGGAAATCACTATAGGATTAAACATTCTTTTTGACGAATTTATCGATGTATAAACTCTGGACATTTTACTCACAAACTGAATAAAAGTGCGAAGTACTATGTTGTTTGTTTTCAAGCGCGTATGTATACATAGCGTTTTTGGATTTATTGATGTGTAAATTCTTGTTTAGATTTATTTTTGTCCAATCAAAACAATTGTAATAAATAACATTGGAATTATAATTAAATAATATTGCATAGAGGAAGGACTTTTAATGCGTGTTTGAATTGTTGTGCACATGAATTGAATGAACCGTATCTTTAATTCCAATGAATTTAAGAACAAACAAACTGGAATCTACATTAAATGACCCGAGAATGATTGTCTTGATTAATCATAACCAAGCAGTTCATAAGAAACTTTATAAAGACTTCTTACTTTATATTCCCTTGTAAAGCTTTCATCCCCTATTGTGGCCCTATCCTACCCCTGATGGCCACAAATTGAACGAATTTGAATCAACACTACCTGACGATTTTTGCATATGACTAATCATGGCCCTGTTGCTCTTGAGAAAAAGATTTTAAAAGTTCCGTATAAATCTTGGCAATATGGGACAGTTTAAAAAACGTTAGTCCCCATGAAAATCAATTTGTAATTCATGACGTATAATTTTTCAGCCAACAGACGACTGGGGACCAGCTCTTCCTGAAAATAAAACTGGTCGTTATTCTACAGGGCTCAACGACATGGCCAATGGAACAACCGCCTCTCCCAATGATTACATTGTTGATGTAAATGGACACTCCAAAACATTTGACAATGAAGCTTATCATGTGGACACGGAGGACACGAATTCCACAAAATTTTGAAAACCTAAAAAGTCTCTCTTTGCACCCTTATAAACCTAAGCAAGAGGCGTGTCACGCAATCTAGCTATATTTAGCGAGTTCTAATTGTTTACAATATTCTTTACAATTGGTAAAACAGCAAACTTTCCAGTAAAGCAATAGCCATTTATCCTATCTTCTATGAAGCAAAGCTAATGGGTATCAAAATATTACAAAAAGATCTTAATGTTACTTTGGCCATATATCTACCTCTTTCAATGAGTGAACTCCATATTGAATATGCGTGATCCACAGGCACTTGTTTCTGTAAATTACTTATGACCTCTGTATACTAATAACAACACAAGGTACCTAGCTTCAAATGACACAGAATGGCACCCCCTGAGAATGTCGGCCTTTTGAGCCTCCAAGGAATATGCGATGCTAATGTATTTACTACCGTTGTATTGTACAATCATTCAGCTTAAAAACCATGTATGACATGACTGCATTCATTGCCTCTTGTCGCCGAAAACTGCAACAAAAAATGGCTTTTCCGTTTTATACCACGAAGTGCTATGTACTGATACCGCACAGAATACGTGGTCGATTTTGACTGGCTAGCACGCTCTTCTAAAATTACGTTTGGAATTCTTTAGAATTATTTATAGAAAGATAGAGCATCAGAGATGAATTAAAAATAACAGGCAAAAGGATGATTTTAATGGTGACCATTAACCACAATTGATCTTATTTTATATAATTTAGTTACTAACATTAGGGGGGGAAATGCTACAAAAAATAAAGGGGACTCCATCCCCCATATTTTTTTCCACAGACACCTGATAACTATAATCCCCCCTTCTGATTTTTTTTGCGGTGATAATTCCTCCAAAATGTGTGGATTCCTTGTCTCTCTCAACCCAATTTCGATTGATGTAGTTGTTTCATGCTTTTCACAAGCTTTAGAGATTGGCCTTCTACTGGACTGGTATAATACAGAATATACTTATTATAAACAGTATAAGGTATTTAAGGCTTACAAAAAAGCATGTTTACGATTACATAATTTGAAATTAGGATGGAATAGACGGGGAATCCACACATTTCGGAGAAATAATCGCCGCCCCAAAAAATCAGAAAGGGGGGGGGGGTGTCCATACTTCAGATGCCTGTGAATTTTTCCATATCGGCACAGATCCGTAATATTAGGGATGCGGGGGAGGGGGTTCGCCGGAGAAGTTGTAAGTTGCACATGGCTTGTTTACATTTCCTGACAGATAATGATAAAAATATGATAGTCATGATAAAGACCTTCAGAACCTTAATCAGTGTGTGCATGGGGGGGGGGGGGGGGGGGGGGGGTTCGTTATATAGTGTTCGTCATTGCTGTCGCAATTTTTTCCCCTCAGGCTGGGAGGGGGGGGGGTCATTCTTTGCTCCAGGGCTTCAATTCATAACTTTCAAGCTTACATGCATTAATATCTTCTCATTCACTACTACATCGTACTATCAAAAATAGTGGATGGCCAGCCATTCTCGCAATATATCTTCATTTGCATGCATGAAAATAACAGTTAATGTTAAGGGTTGGCCAGTCGCCTCCGAAAAACATTGATATGTGCCTGCAGCGTTCTTGGTACTTATGGTGGGTTTCATAAAACTTTAATGCAACAACAGGTACTTGCCACATCAATACATACCACAAAGTCAATAACACACCACTAAAAAAAACTTTCCTTGCTCTATTTTGCATGCTTCCAAATAATCTTTTATCTGTATTTTCTCTGACTTTCCATAGATCTGCATGAAACATGCAATTGGCAGAAATATTTCTCATACTAGTTAACGAAGTTGTATTTACAGTAAGTCATAATTTCATTATTATCTTCATCAGAAATGATTCCGACACGAAAATATTTTTAAATCTCCACTCGGGAAGTCTTAGCTTCTATCTTCTGATGACATGTAAAATCCCGAAACGTACGAACAGCTTTGGTTTTTTTGAGTAACTAAAAATAGCGTGCAGCGCCTTCAATTCAAAATTTTTATTTTGTTAAGAAAGCAATATGTTCAATATTTTTTGGTAATAAACATCGTATCAATTTATTATGATAATAAAACAATGAGACTTTATTTTTCAACACAACGAATATACAATTTTCATTCTGTGCGGTATCAGTACATAGCACTTCGTGGTATAAAACGGAAAAGCCATTTTTTGTTGCAGTTTTCGGCGACAAGAGGCAATGAATGCAGTCATGTCATACATGGTTTTTAAGCTGAATGATTGTACAATACAACGGTAGTAAATACATTAGCATCGCATATTCCTTGGAGGCTCAAAAGGCCGACATTCTCAGGGGGTGCCATTCTGTGTCATTTGAAGCTAGGTACCTTGTGTTGTTATTAGTATACAGAGGTCATAAGTAATTTACAGAAACAAGTGCCTGTGGCGTGAACGTCAAAATCAATACATTTGAACATCAATATTGTTCTGGGGTTAATGAGAGCAGTAACACAAGGAAGTAGATCTTATAATAAATATGTTGTAGAAAGTACTTTGTAATAATGATATAATTTCTCATTGTATACATTTTTTGTAATAAACAGTCGGAACAAAACTCTGATTTACATGTATTTTTAAAAACTAGCTGAGTAGTGATATGTCCTGAATTAGCAACGCCCATCAGAATAACATCAGCTATTTCAGGGTACCTGTAAAGTGCGAAACGAAATCGAAACGAATCTACCGAAACGAAACGAAATCTACCGAAACGAAACGAAACAGATTGCATGATCGAACTCTCTTAATTATAATAATTGAAAATGGTATCTTAGGCCCCTGTTAAAGTTTACACATATAAATAAAATTCGCCTCCCCTTTGATGTAGGCTTTCGGTTTGACTGATACAAAGTTTTAAGAGTTGGAAAGAGGGGGGGGGGGGGGGGGGGTAAGCACAAAGTACATAAATACCATGTGCAATTAGCTTCGGATCCATAAATTTCAGAACGGAAGGTTACAGTCTCACAGGTCAGAGGTCTGGGGAAACACACTAAACAAGGGATGGGGTCGTCGGCGTTGAATCCGATTTTGGGCATAAATACATGTTTCAGTATTTTTTGCTCTAAAGACAAATATATGTATACATGTGGATATTGTGTATTTGTATGTAGTATATCAAACGGTGGATTCTGAATATGCTCTCCCGTTCTCTTTGTGATTTCTGCTTAAAATCCCCTTGTTCATAAGCCTTTTCAGTTTACAAAATGCCGACCTCCTCCTAATATTATTGCATTAAAAAAAAATCCGTTTTCCGTCCCGTTTTCAATTACCCGTCTTAGCAACATCCCAAATGTATAGAGTTTTTTTTCATTATTGAAAGTACTCGTACCTCAGCAGTTAGAGATAAAATAAGAGGTTAAGAGCTCTTCCTGCTTTCAATTTTCTCAGACACCAGCTTCTTCAAACAATGTATCTGTGCCCAAAGGCGGATCCAACGTCGGCGACTCCACCCCTCGCATAGTGTGTTTCCCCAGATCTCTGAGACTGTAACCCTCGGTTCTGAAATGTATGGATCCGAAACTAATTGTACATGGGATTTAATCAACTACGGATATGTACTTTGTGCTTACTCCCCCCCTTTCCAACTTTTAAAACTTTGTAACAGTCAAGCCGAAAGCCTACATCAAAGGGGAGGCGAATTTTATTTATATGTAGTAACTTTCACAGGGGCCTAAGATACCATTTTTAATTATTATAATTAAAAGAGTTCGGTTATACAATCTGTTTCGTTTCGGTAGGTTTCGTTTCGCTTCGGTGGGTTTCGTTTCGTTTCGGTAGATTTCGTTTTGGTAGATTTCGTTTCGTTTCGGTAGATTTCGTTTCGTTTCGTTTCGCACTTTACAGGTACCCGCTATTTCACGTTTAGTTCACATCGAATGGAAGAATTTTACTTGTACCTCGAATTTCAATACAAATTTAAAAGGTATTCATAAACACATGTTAGTATTTGATACCGATGCATCTATAGTCAGTATCAGGAGTTTTCTAAACGTTGCTTATAGTATTGATGCCTACTGAGAGGTTTTAATGTTACTATTGGAGTTTTACGAAGAGGTTTACTTTTACAATCGAAGGCTGACTTTTACAATTTAAAGGGATCGTCTCCAACTACAGAAATTGGACCGAAATAAATCTGCTTCAGTAAAAACATCAAAACGACAATTATGTTTAGTGACTCTTATATTCTCTGTACATTCGTTCGACACTTTTGCAATGCATTACTCGTTTTAACATTTAATTAAGTTAAATGTTAACTGGGAATGAGAGGCTGAGAACTGCATAAAGGGACCCAGA
>NC_079165.1:48774568-48832068 GCF_947568905.1 Ostrea edulis | reverse complement strand
CGTCCATGAATCCATGATAATCCTTAGTTAAAGGACACATCTCGTGTTTTCAAAGTATACAGAATTATATGCATTTTGTCTTCCTTATGCTTATAGAAATTAATTGTAATAGTTCGTTCGCTGAAGTATTGCGATAATTAGCCACAATACGGACTTAAATCTAAGCCCCGATTTCAAAAAGCCTAGTTAATTAGATAGGTAGTCACGTGGTACAGTGACGTCATATGCGACCTTCGTCGATCAACTTGTTGTAAAAGTAGTGTTAGATATTTTTAAAAACTCGGGTTTTAGGGGCCTAATTTATTTACCATGGATAACATTTATTTCGATGTTGACAAATTTCCCGAGTCTTATATCTTTTAGCCACCAGTGCATACAAATAGCGACCCAAATGTAGCGAGAAAAGCGAGTATAAAATCTGCATAAATTTGCGAGTAAATAATGTTTACATGGGATCACTGTCTAAACACAATTTGGTAATGCCATTTCTGTAAACAACTGTAATTAGCGTTGTTGCTTTTCTAAAATAAACAGTGCAATTATTATTAAATTTATTTTTGGAGAAGTTAGATAGGCCTAAATTATGATACGATTATGTATCATTGACAACTAGGCCTACTGCCACGGGTGAATTTCGAAATAATAATAATAATAATAATGATCAAACTTAATTTGAAAATCACAATACTTTTAAATTATTTTATTGAAGCAATTTTATTAGGCCTAATCATTATTTTTTTTTTTATCAACACGTTGTTACTTAGGAAGTGGGAGCGCGGCGTGCTGTTGTTGTAAACACGTACGCGTTCCTTAATTATAATTCAATTCAAAGTCGGGAAATATTATATTTTATTATTTATAATTGAAAGTTCAATTATCTTTTATCTTTAAATTTCTCTTTTTTAAAAACTATCAATTGGTAGACACTGCAAGCAAAGTTCTGCCAATATGTTGTTACAAGGTGAAGGTCATTTGGTGCGAGTGTGTATTGAATTCGAGAGCAGAACGGAAAGCATATGCCGTAGGCCTATATGTAACAGTGCGTAGCTTCGATAGAACCATTTTCTCGCAGTTTATCTACGTCTTTGTCCAAGTGCTTGTTTGAAAAAGTACAGGGACAAATTCTACTAGGGTTTTTTATGGCAAAGTCGTTGTGCCGACAAACTATATTCACGTCTTGTCCCTCATACCTTCCTTCGAAAATTGAACAATAACACAGTCCAAATCCTCTCTACTGACAGCAAGTACACCCTTAAACGGCACAAAACACCCTAATGCAGTGTTATTTACAAGCGGTTAATGTGATAATTGTTTGTTTGTCAATTAAATCTAATCTGTTTATGAAATGGCTTTCAACTGTTTTCAAATCTTCTCGCTCGAGGTCGCATATGACGTCACAGATAATGGCGCGTAAAATATCGAAGAAAATATGCATATCGCAAGATTTGAATTTCATCGCTTTCAAACTCGAAAACTACGCAAACTGTTTCATTTAAAATACATGTAAAGTAGTTTTAGGCATGAAATGAATTAATTTTGCTGAAAAAATTAAAAAGTTTAAAAACATGCGATCAGTTTCCACAGTCGCCAAAATTCACCCGATAAGATATCTTATTTTGTATGATTGATATAAATACAATTCGTTTCCCTCGTTTCAAGGCTCTGGCCTTGAGTTCCTTAATTTAGCCATAACGAGGATTCCCAAAATTGCGATTATTGTTTGAACTTCAATACTTCCTAATTATGGTAGAACATTACAAAAAATCATCACAATTATGAATTTATCTCTCTCTCACTCTTTCATATTCTAGTCTCGACATTGCGGCTTTTGTCTCTCTTTCTTTTTAAAGAGGGGGGTGATAATAAGAAAAAAATGCATTGACCTTGAAGACTAGTATATCATCATTAATATATCATCTTGAGACCTCTAAACTATGATAAAACATTATTCTAAATTTAAAACATAAATTCGGATTCGCATAGCTCTTTATGTTGCGATATCAGAATTTCTAGATTGCGGGTTTAATTTGTCTGACCTTGAAAAATATATTAGCTTGAAATAAAATACAGTATCTTTTTCCTTAGACTTCTCTCTCTCTCACCTCTTGGATTGTTGATTTTAATGCGAGATCTGTGTCTATTGATTGACTTTGTTTGTTGTTTAATCGTGTTCTTCTGGCAATCATTATTTTTCGTTGTCAGCACTGTTTACCATATCCGAATCAACAATGGTACGGACTACCATTTTATTTCATAATCAAGTTTTTCCTCCAAGGGAGCAGGGGACAGTTTCTTTGGTTCTGAAACATGTGGATATGGGGTATACATCAGTCAGATTATGACAGACTAATGAAAAATCATATTTCCCTTTATGTCAATACTTGTATTTCATATTGGTGTAGTTAATAAATTATGACCCTACAGGCGCGTAGCCAGACAGAAAATGAAGTGTACGCAAAGTAAGGCAAGGGGTCTGGGGGTCACCTTGAGGCCCCCAGTGGGTCCAGGGCGAAGCCCTGGTGGGGGCCCAGGGGGCGAGCCCCCTGAAGCTCCTGGGTTTTATTAATTACAATCACCATTTTTTTGAGTATACAACGGGTTTTTTGGCTGTCAATTTCCGAAACAAACGAATTCAAACAAGACAGAAAAAGAATCACAGATTTGTTTTAGGAAGCTTGATATTACCAAATCACCAAATGTTAAATTGACACTTGCTTTACGAACTGCGTTGATTTATTTTTTAGTTGTTGCCGACAGGTGTATGAGTAGAGTATAGACACACATGGTATATATTGCTAATAACAAAGGGTATTCCAAATCTGTCTACTTACTGTACATAAATGGTGTACATTAAAATCGATTCGACATTTGCTGGACCAGGTATTAATAAGGGAATTATGGATACGTGTACAACACATACCTGTAATAATTCTGGTATGATAAAATACACTCGAAGTGCTAGTCCGAAATATCTGAAGTTTTCTGGCTTTTTTATGATTTTGATATTTACCGTGCCAGGAAAACGTCAGAACCGGCGCCATTACGTAAAATGGAAATTCGCCGTCTGCACCTGGAGGCGGCATTCTCGGGCCGATTTTAAATACTTGCGAGCCGAATTTAATGTTAAAGTCATAATTAATCAATAAAACGATGCTTTTTGCACTAACTAATATCGATTAAAAGAAAATTTCACTCCGAAATTCGATAACATAAGCACACAATTGTAGTCAACCGAATTTTCGCTGTCATTTGAGCGAACGAGTCACGTGACTCAAAACAGCTCGAGTGTTTGTTAAAATGTTTTCATGAGGCTGTTTATGTTATTAAAGAACCCATACAATCGATATTAGTAGTAAGTACAAGAAGCATCGTTTTGTTGATTAATTATGACTTTAACATTAAATTCGGCTCGCAAGTATTTAAAATCGGCCCGAGCATGCCGCCTCCAGGCGAATTTCCAGTTTACGTAATGGCGCCGGTTCTGACGTTTTCCTGGCACAATAAATATCAAAATCATAAAAAATCCAGGAAAACGTCAGATATTTCGGACTATCGAAGTGCATGAAATAAGAAAGTTTTATTAAAACAGGAACTTTACAATTGAATTTACTAATTGTTGAATAAAAAGACAAGGCGTCTACTTTTCCCCTGGGCAAAATCTCGTACCACTGCTTCCGTGTCCACCCCCATGTCTTTATGTGCGTGAAGCATGGCCAGCCCCGACAGACGTTCGGTGGTCATTGTTGATCTCAGGTAGCTCTTCACTCGCCTCATGACGCTGAAAGATCGTTCAGCTGATGCAGTGGACACTGACATTGATATCAAAACAGACAGTACATTGAAAATGTTCGGGTAGAGATTTGGATTAATGCCATGTAATGTACTCTGAAGTGTCGAAGGCAAATTGCCTGGATCTTCCAATGACCATCTTGCGATCCACCTTTTTATTTCTGTATGAAATACGGTAGCTTGGGTTGGGATGTCAGCACTGGAAGTCTGATAAATTTGCATGACCATATCATCAGTGAGATTTCCAATTTGAGGGTGCAAGGTGTTGAGCCATGAATCTGTCGCTGCACCCAAGAAGACGATCATCAAGTTCCTGAAGTACATGATCATAGAAAGGGCAGAAGACGGACCTTTTCCAGTATACTTCTGTTGAGTCTGCAGGGGTATTGTTGCAATGTAATTGATGACCAGCACATCTTGGAGATGATGGTTCTACGCCAATTGTGGCAGCTAACTGGACAGCCGATTCATACAATGCGTCCCACACCGTGCCATAGTTAAGCTCATTTTGAATAACGGCATAGACTGCCCTTGTTTCCTTCATTGCCTCGATAAGATCGGAGGCTTTAGATTGGAGCATTTCCGAGAGAGGTGCCAGAATTTGTAAAACATGTTCGCAAACAATAAGAGGGAGAATAAAATCAAACCTTTCAATTGAACATGTATAGACTCGCGCTTTCGTGTCAGACATATTAGCTAATCGATGAAGAGCATCATCTATGACTTCGAGTGATGCTTTAAATGTAAATAAAGCATTTGCTCGAGAAGCCCATCGTGTTTCACATAGTGTCTGCAGTTTCTGTCTTTTCTCCATTGAAGCCTTTGCTTCGTCATTTTCCTTCAGCTCCTCCTTAAATACATCTATTCGTTTGACAGAAAAATGAAATGCAAAAGCAATTTGCTGGACAACGTCCATCATGTTTCTGATAATGGGCAACTTACAGCTATGTGTTAAAACTAAATTCAAACAGTGTGCCTTGCAATGTGTGTATACTGCCCCCGGAATGAGTTCACGTATTCTGGCTTGTACTCCTTTTTTTACCCCCGACATGTTGGCAGCACCATCGTAGCATTGACCTCTCAATTTATCTATAGTTACCCCAAGATTCCTAAGATTTTCCAAAAAAGCATTAGCCAATTCCTCGCCCGTTGTCCTGTTCACCTTGGAGAAAACAACAGATTCCTCCCTCACACCCCCTTCTCTTTGTCAAAAAATCTCAAAATCATGGCCATCTGCTCCATTGTAGAAGCATCAGTTGCTTCATCTGCAATAAACCCAAAGTATGGGGAATTATTGGTATCGCGAACAATAGAGTCAGTAATCTGTTTACTGCACAATGATATCAGTTCATTTTGAATGTCTGGGGACGTATACTTTGCTCTAGGATCTGCTGTCTGTAAATGATTGCTCAAGAGTTTGTCTGTTAGTGCAGTATGACGTAGAATGGCAATGACATTGCTATCCTCTTCTGTATGTCCACGCAGTGGAATATTTTGACGAGCACACAATAAAATGACATCAATAATTGTTTTGAGGATGTGCCTATGTTTTTCAACAATGCCATCGTTTTTACTAAGAATAAGACCCTCAGGATCCTTTCCTGGATTTTGTAACGTGGACAGAAAATGCTCAGCAGCATTAACGCACCCATAGTGTTTTGAAGACGGGGCAAGGTGTCTTGAAACATACTTCGAAAAATTAGACCAATCTCGAATAGGCGTTGAGATAAAGGATTTTTCTTTTGCTTTGGACCGTTTCACACCAAACAGTACGCAATACACACAGAACACCCCATCACAAGAGACACTGTACTGTACCGCAGCCAAGGATTTTCTTTAATTCAAGTGGAATTGAACTTCCTGCTGATTTTGCTAAAATGAATTGTTTTAAAAAATCATATCATACATGTACATGTATATTTCCCTAGTACCTAGGGCGAATTTCGAAAAGGGTTTATTAGCATTATTTTAGGTTGCACACACACGCACGCACGCACGCACTTACACACACACATAGATATATATACATGTATATACAAGCGCACGCACCTCCTGTAAAAGAGGGTTTTTTTAAATCATGTAGAACAACCACCCTTTCCTCTCTAGTCCAGAAATTGCACGGTATCATTATCTGTATACAGATTTCTTTGAATTTAGCAATCTCCCTCCCATCCTCATACACAACCTATGGAAAATTTCAAGATCCACCACTCGTATTTGATCTGAAGTTCACGTGCAATTGTAGTAAATGCGGGTATGTGTGAAATATAACAAACTTACAAACCCATACATTTTCCAGAAGCCGAAGGGGAAAATAGGGTGAAGGTTTGTGATTTTTTTTTAAATCTTAAAATTTAAGTGTATTTCGCAAATTGAAAGCTTTAAGGTACATATGTAACTTTGTATTCAACATGGTATTAACTCTCCAGTGGTGGATCCAGAATTTCCGGAAAGGGGGACCCACATATGAAATTGAAGTATTTCTGTCATTTTGGGTGCCAAATCTGGATTTTTATTAACGCTATTTTGTAAATTTGTGGGAGGAGGGGGGGGGGCTCTTCTTGAATCCGCCACTGATATCTCTTTATTTGGGATGGGAATTTGCAATTACATTCACTCTATTATTATTATTATTTGGTAAGTTCTTACCTTTGAGGAAATCGGAAATCATCTAATTTTTTCCACAACCCCTGTAATAAAGCATTTTTTACATTTGTGTCCCGGAGATCACTCACACTGAGTAAATCAATGTCCGGATAATCCGGTGTGTTGTTTGATTCATTTGAATTGGATTTTTCCGGAACTGCTGAACAGTTTTGTGTTGATGACGACGGCGATGGTAGTGTTGATGATTTTAGGAATTTGAAATTCAAGAAGCTTTTTAAATTGGATTGAATACACATGATGATTGGAGTTAATCATAAATCGGAAATACATAGCGCAAAGTTACACTTAAGGCAATGACATAAAAATGTAAAAATAATTTCTCCGAATTGCTCTCTCTCTCTTTCTCTCTCTCTCTCTTTTTTTTTTTTTTTAGCAAATAATGTGTACGCAGTTGCGTACTTGCGTATAGGCAGCTACGCGCCTGCCCTAAATTACATGTAATCTATAAATTCTGGTGCTGGTGCACAAAACATGCTCTGAGCAGGTTTCCCTTTTTTGCTTTGATTTTCTCTCATTGGCTAATTCGCACCACCCCCTTACCATCACAGTACCAAACATGGGGATTTAGACACTGTGCACAATCAAGAACCCTATCTGCCCTTCTCAATCCACCTTCCCTCTCAGCTAGACCTTTAGCTGGACCCTGCATGTTTTCACCGGAATTTCTTCAGCAACTGACCACGTGTCTTAGTTTCGTATTTGCACCCATCTATATGCTAGGAATCATGGTGACACCTACATGTTGTATATCAATATTTTTATCAAGCACTCAGCTACATTTGACATGCATCCTAAAGTTATTGTATACATGTTTACACATGTAATATCACTTCAAATATGGGGTATTTCCATTTTTTTTTTTTATTATAAAAAAGTTGACCGGGCCTATAGAGCGAAACTGTCCCCTGCTACCTAAATTTGTCTGATTTCTGTAAGTTTAAAGAATAATTCTATTTTCATCCCGAAGCACCATGGTACAAACTCTCTACACCACCATCAAGTAAACACACCATTTTTCTCACTAAGTACAACAGTGTATCATTCTTGTTACCAATGTAGATTATTGATACTTGTCATTTTTTCGTGGTGTGTGTTATTTGTTAAAGTGTGATGGGTCTCCCAAAGTGCGATGGTCACGCCAAACCCCGATGGTCTGCGCCTAACTCCGATGGTGTGACACGCCGAAATCCATTGGTTTGTAAACGACACTGTTTTGGTACAGACTGTACCAATCGTGTGTTGTTTCACTAAAATATCAGTGCAAAATCCATGCATAAAAAATAAGAAGTTCAACTTATTTCATTACCATCTAGTTGTCGTGTTATTAAACACAAAATTTTCCAACGCGTACATGTAGTATATCCCCAGGGTTTTATTACGTGTACGTCACAAGTAATAAATTATCATGAATTAAAGAATATTTGGGGGAAGACCACAAATGTACTTTGCCGTTCTCACTATCCTCGACCACGTATACCTTGCCGTTGCTGTCGTCAGTGTTGCATTTCTTCTGTTTCATTTTGAAAGAAATTAAGAATGATGTCACAATGACGTGGCGTCATAAACGTTACGGAACTCCGCTCTATCGGTCTTAGGCGTCCGTAACGTTAACAAACAATCGCACTTTGGTGCAGACCATCGCACTTTGGAGCGACACACACACACACACACACACATATATATATATATAACACAGAAAATTTCACTTTATTTGGATACCCACTTCCGCCCCTACCCGGGGTTGAACTCACAACCTGCGGAATCAAATCTAGCAGCATGTAACCAGCGCGTTAGACCGCTCGACCATCTAGGCAAGTCTATAAAAAACTTGCTTTCGATGACGATGGAATTCTCGCCATGCTAATACACGCTACACGGTCATTGAGAATGGAAATGGGATACAGTTATTAAACGTACATTTAAGAGGATCATACATGATACACATTGCATTCGAAATATTTCATATAAAGCACAGAAATAGCAATGAACTCTTAAATGAACATAAATGCCCTAAGTGAAGAAATATTTAATGTAAAGCACAGAAAATTTCCCTTATATAAACAGACCCTGAAGCGTGCTACTACACCTCCAAAGCGTTTCTATTCGTGCAAACCGTTCCCACCGTGTACAATGCCACATGCGGGGACCGTGATCGGTGTAGCGCGGGGATGTGAATTCGAAGCGAAGAAAGTAGGTCAATAAGTATTCAAAGACTGATTGTGTTTAATCAAAATAAATCTAGATAGCCAAAAGTATTGCACGGAAGACAGTGGTTATTGGCAAGCTAGCACTAGCAACTGGGGAGTTTAGAACTCTATGGAAATACCCAAACACTTCGACAATATACAAGTAGGGTAGGCGCCGGGTATATTTTTCGGTGTATTTAATGAAAAATCTCCACTCCTACTGCATAAACTCCAAAGTTTTTTTGACCAGAAACATTACCTTTGAATGGGACTCAATATTCGACTGAAAAAACCAACACAAAATCATGATATGCCGAGTATTTGACTGAAAACCCTGTGTGGCGTAGGGGGTGAAAATCTTGTGGCGTAAGGGGACCGAGACTCGCAAAGTTTCTTACCAAAATCCTCATCTTGAACACAGTGAATATAATATGTATACGGTGTGACCGTTGGACCGAGCGAAGCATGTAATGGTCATTGGAGTGTCCCAAGTGTTAATCATAATTCCGTTAAGTACTGTAGATTATGATTCATTTAAAAAGATATATTTTGAATGAAATTTTCCTTGCGCTAAACACCCAGTAACATCTCAATATTAAAGGGGTTTATATGGGGACAACAGTTTTATATGATCCGCCTATTCATTGAACGCGGGAAATAAAACGCAAGGCGACGTAAACTATGCAGTGTGACGTCACATTTAGCCTTGACTTTTTTCTCTTTTTCAAAGCAAACAATTATAAACAACAATAATACATTCCGTATGCAATGAAAAAGGCCGTTAAAACTAAACAAAATTAACCAATAAATTCAAAATCGTAAAAAAGTAACCGTAATTTTATCGTATATTCTTATTCAAAGAAACTCATGAACTCGTTCATCTATTTAGTCGTATTACGGTTTTATATGTATTTATTTGCTAAAACCTGTTACAATGATAATTATACTATTCACTTTGAACAAATTGGATGTTTAAATTACGAATTGCACGTCATAGTCTTCTATTATTGACATTCAAAATAATACAGGAATAACTGTTGAAGCAGGTACAAACTTCCACCAGAGTTCGTTTGCTCACAAACCAAACTCTTCCACTTAGGCATTATGGGATAGCGATTTCTTAGGCCGCGTATACTGTGACGTCACTGTAGAATGACGAAAAAACATAACGTCAAACGTAAACAACTTTCAAAACAAGAACGTAAACATCAAGTTCATTACCTTACACAATAATTTGAACAGAGTCTCCATACTTTATAATGATCTTTTGATCATTTTATGTTTAAAATAAAATCCATACGTTTATATTAATGCTCTTAATATCAATATCTCCAAACTTTTAACTGCGAACTACTTCTTTAGTGTAATTTGTCTGCGTGATAATCGCGGACTCACAATATACAAATCTGTATATTGTGGTGCGTCACATAGGAGAGGTCTATTCGTAGGTGACGTAATGAGGCCTCGACGGGGAGTTTGGAAGCAGGTAATGAAAAAATAAATGGCGGCGCCCATATGGATCACGAAAATTTCGGTGAACGTATATAGAGATTATCTCTTTTTCTTTTGCTGATTTTGACTTTTTTCTTTTACATACGTGTTACCTTTAGAGCCTTGAAGGCCCGTCCGAGCTTCGCTCGGTATAAATATCAAATTCAAACTTGTTCAAAGTTACTCTGATATTCGTACGATAAACCGATAATGATGTGTGTGACTTTCTATGCCATTAAATTTTCATTAAAAACATTTTCTAAAATACCACAATACCAGATAATTAAGACAGTTTTATATTTTAATGAAATTGACATGAACTATTGATAATTTCAGATAATGCAATGACCAGAAAGAAAAACAATCTTTGGTTAAATAAACACAGACACCTGAGATATGGATACTACTTAGCCCCCCCCCCCCTTATTTTTTGCACCATAATATCTTTGAAATGTGTGGATTCCCTGTCTATCTCACCCTAATATGATTACGGTGTGACCGTTGGGGCGAGCGCAGCATATCTGAATACATTTTCAAAAAATTTATATTGAAAACAAGGAAAACTGATCTGGTTCACTGTCAATACGTAGGATTACTGTCTTGCTCTTCTCGCCAATATAGGAACCAGTTTAGCGGGAAATGCAACGAGCGTGTTGTGACGTAGCCTGGTAGTTGTGACGTGACTGTTTACATTTCTTTAGACAATATTTTAAAAAGAAAAAGAAAGGGGGAAGAATATGATTGTCATCCTTTCCTTTCAAATAAGAGAGGTTTGTAATACTTAAAGATTTTTTTAATTATTATTTTACGAATCGAACCATCCGCCATTTTGTACGAGGGACTTCTGGGATTGGCGTAAAAAAAAAAAATTCTTGTTAGAGGTTGAGATTTAGCTCGGATTATTTCCCGCGCTCTAGTCATTAGAGCTCGCAGTACGAGCCAGCGCTCTGCGCTGGCTCGCTGCGCTCGCTAATATTGATTTATGTACAATCGTTTCACTGTTTTGTAAGCTTTAGATATTTACCTTGTACTGGTATTAAAGCTTACAAAAAGTATGAAACGATTACATAACTAAAAATTAGGATGAGATAGACAGGGAATCCACAAATATCGGAAAATTGTCGCCACAAAAACATCAGGGGGTGGGGGTGGTGATTAGTATCCTTACTTAAGGTGCCTGTGTAAATAAACCATAACGAGTAACACTGCTTTAAAAAATAAAGAGGATTTAGAATCACTACCTAAATGCATTACTCCAAAAAAGATGTAATCTGAATCCTTCTTGGTCCATTAAGCGCAAATCACTCTCAAGAAACTTTACTACCGAAACGTCAACGAATTTCCTATATTTTTGCAGTTACTGCCCTATCACGGGAAATTGAGGGCGTGCTTAATACTGCGTTTCGATGCGGTCCTAAGCTTCAGATAAAATACATGTAGTATGAACAAAGCTTACGGTAATAAAATCTTTATTATGCTGATCTCGAGCTTTAATAGGTTGCATCATATCTCTAAAAATAACAAGGTTTAGGTTCTTCAATGTTATGAAAAACACTGTTTAGAAAAGTATGGATGACGGGGAGGGGGGGGGGGGGGCAGTCATGTCTAAGGTTTAATTCTGTCAAAGTTATGATACAATTACATGTGATACCAAGAATTTCACGAATATCCAGAAATAAAGCAAGATGAAAACATACGATATAAATGTTTTCAGGCACGTAGGATTTTTTTTCTTCAAAAAAGTGGGGGGGGGGGGGGGGGGGGGGGGGAAGGGGGGGAGGGGGGGAGGGGGGGGAGACGTCCACAAGCGTATGAAAATTCTAGAAAAGCAAAAACGAAACAAATATTACAAAACCCAGTTTAAATCCTAAATCGCGGGGGATGGAGGGCAAGAGATTGATCGGTTCCTTAAATTTTACAATTCAAATATTATTTTATTAATGGAGGTAGTTTATAGATCAAACTTTGTTCGTAAAATTAACTAACTATGCATGTACAGTAAAAAAAACAAAAAAACTTTGGCACTCCCTTCTATTGCTACGTGTTTGATAATTATTTTTGTGTACATTTGAGTAAGTTGATTTACACTAACATTGATTTTCAAAAGATCGAATTACACATGAGTAAACATATTTCAACAAAAATATTGCATTAGAGATGCGTGTTCGATAAAATTAACATGTTGTGGTCATTGACTCCTGATGTACATGTATATTTTTGTCCACAGTGTGAAATGATTACAAGATAATAATTGTTTGCTTTGTTTGTACATGTAATTTCTGAAAAGTAATAATGAAAACTTGATATTTTAATGACATCCTTACCCTGGTATAATTTTTTTAGGACTACGAAAAATCACACAAGGGACACATAAATATAATCAATGACTAAAAGTATTGTACAGCGTCAGCAATATCATTTCAAATTGTCAGTAATTACACTATTCCTTAACTGGCACTTATTTACATGTACAATCAGAAATAGTAAATCCTTATAATGCTGCAATGAATTGAGGACCGCAACCAAACTCAGCCAGAGTTTGTTTTAACATGGACCGCAAGCATTCTCTCACCAAAGGGTGCGTTACGCAAGATTCCCTTACATCTCTGTCAACACTTGCAATCACGTGACAATACAATCAAATGATATACACAGCCATTCTCATTTCCTTTCCTTTTAAAAGTTCTGACAACATGTGATACATCAGGCTCTTTCATAGCGCACTGGCACTTTGATAAGTACATTTTTACAATTAAGCTGTTTGTCTCTTATTTTACAAGTGTTATGGAATGTTTTACAGCCTTTCTTACTTTTGATTTCATGTTTACAGTGATCTCTACCACGTGAATGACCTACATTCATACGCATATTACGAAGTAGTTCCAAATTTAGTGTCAGAAAACCGCGATTTTAAACAATTTACAGTAAGCACCCATCAAATTGCACCAAAAGCATTTCATAATATGACTAAATATTTAGTCCAAAACATAAATGTTGGATTATTAGAAACTTTTACAAGATTTCTGTAAAAAGCTGTTGACAGAGGTCTAGTGCTCGTACAATCTAATTAGAATTAGATGTTAGATCCGCTCACATACTCGCTACACAAACATCTAACATCCCATAGAGGGTCACGTCAGAGGTCAAATTTGCAACAGCCAATCAAATTTCCCCCTTCATATCGCAATTCCATGTATTGTTTACGTAAGGAAGAGAAAAAATGGCGGCACCCACGATCGTGACTTATTTATCGCGTGTTTTGTTTAGATTTTAAACTATGGCGACATCTGGGGATCTTTTCATGTATACTTCGACAAAGATGACGTGTAGCGAGTATGTGAGCGGATCTAACATCTAATTTTAATTAGATTGGTGCTCGTAGCGCACGAACCTTTGAGTGGAGAATAGGACCGCAACGTGTTATGCGCCACCTGTATTCAGGGGGAAATATCTCGCGCTGCACTGTGAAACATGATTTTGACGCATATAATATTTCTCACACAAATCGTATATATGTGCTTGTTTGGTTGGGATTCCATTATTTCCTCTACATGCTATCAGTTTTACTCTGCAAAACACACATTTAAGTTTAAACATATAGATAATAGTCAATCATACACTGTAATTTTACTTGGGTTCTCTTTGAACAAAATGATTTGAGAATTTTCCATATAATTTTGAATAAAGACAATATTCGCTGTGCTGAAGATGTGTATTTTAGTGAGAAACTTGGCTTACGTTAAAAGGATTCTCGGCCCCCTTACGCCACAAGATTTTCACCCCCCCCCCCCCTACGCCACACAGGGTTTTCAGTCAAATACTCGGCACATCATGATTTTGTGTTGGTTTTTTTCGGTCGAATATTGAGTCCCATTCAAAGGTAATGTTTCTGGTCAAAAAAACTTTGGAGTTTATGCAGTAGGAGTGGAGATTTTTCATTAAATACACCGAAAAATATACCCGGCGCCTACCCTACTTGTATATTGTCGAAGTGTTTGGGTATTTCCAAAGAGTTCTAAACTCCCCAGTTGCTAGTGCTAGCTTGCCAATAACCACTGTCTTCCGTGCAATACTTTTGGCTATCTAGATTTATTTTGATTAAACACAATCAGTCTTTGAATACTTATTGACCTACTTTCTTCGCTTCGAATTCACATCCCCGCGCTACACCGATCACGGTCCCCGCATGTGGCATTGTACACGGTGGTTCCCCATGCCGTTCAGCATCCCGTGCAATCCGTTCAGCGTTCCGTGCAAATCATATACCATTCCATGTAGACCGTTCAGCGTTCCGTGCAAATCGTTTCGTGCAAGAATCGTTCCGTGCATGATCAAGCCACGCCCATAGAAACGTACAGATCGTTCAAACCACGCCCTTAGAAACGTACAGCCTGTGCAAGTCATTTCGGCATGGGATTTAGGATAGGTAAACATTGTTGGTAATTAAATGGTATCTTGGGATAAAATATGCGATAAAAAAGAATATCCCATGGTTTGTGTTTGGATATGATTATTATATTCAACTCGTTCTGTAGTAACATCCTGATTAATTAACTCGTTCTTTGTTTTGTTGTGAATTGTTGGTCCCGTGGGGATCCGGGTTAGAATAGATACTCAGTACCCCTTGCTTGTCATAAGAAGCGATTAAATGGGGACAGTCCTTCGGATGAGATCGCAAGGCCCCATGTCACAGCAGGTGTGGCACGATAAAGATCCCTCCCTGCTCAATGGCCATAAACGCCGAGCTTAGGCCTAAATTTTGCAGCCCTTCACCGGCAGTGGTGACGTCTCCATATCAGTGAAATATTCTCGAGAGGGATGTTAAACAATATACAATCAATCCTAACTCGTTGCATAATAATCATACCCAATCACAAAACATGGGGAATCACGCACGTACTCTCTCTCTCTCTCTCTCTCTCTCTCTCTCATAATATATATTATGCATTGCTACATAAATATGGGAAGTTGACGATGGAGAAACTGAAATCATCCCGTTTGTCATGAAGTTTAGTTCTTAGGTTATCGTTAATATCTTCTTTCAATATATATCTATAATATATGTAAGATAACGATCAGTGATCAATTTCATAACTCCCACAAGCAATACAAAATAGAGAGTTGGGCAGACATGGATCCCTGGACATACCAGAGGTGGGATCATGTGCCTAGGAGGAGTAAGCATTCCCTGTTGACCGGTCACACCCGCCGTGAGCCCTATATCTTGACCAGGTAAACAGAGTTATCCGTAGTCAAAATCAGTGCGCCAAGAACAGCCTAACAATTGGTATGAAACACGTCAGACAGCATTTGACCCAATGATAGGTTGTATTGGCAAAGTAGATCGTTATAATGACCATAGAATTTACGGAATGCTGATTTTAAACGAGAATGTTGGAAACGCTGCACCATCAACTTGTTTGTCAGTAGCCTATTTCGATTTAAAAACTGACCATAAGCAGAACAAGCTCTAGTATATCGAATCAGTTGAGAGATATAAACACCATATGCAGGTGATAATGGGATATTGCTACATAAATATGGGAAGATGACGATGGAGAAGCTGAAATCATCCTGTTTGTTATTAAGTTGAATTGTTAGGTTGTCGTTAATATCTTCTTTCAATAAAATATCTAAGTACGAAGCAGAAGTGAACGACTCTGGTGTCTTTTTATTTTTATTTTGAGTCCACTGGGATATATCGAATCCACACCCCCACACCCCCACACACACCCACCCACACACACACACACAATATACTCAAGTGATATGTTGACTCGTTCTATTGACGACTTATAATGTTAGGTGAAGACAACGAACAGTGATCAATCTCGTAACTCCTACAAGCAATACAAAATAGATAGTTGGGCAAACACGGACCCCTGGACACACCAGAGGTGGGATCAGGTGCCTAGGAGGAGTAAGCATCCCCTGTTGACCGGTCACACCCGCCGTGAGCCCCATATCCTGATCAGGTAAACGGAGTTATCCGCAGTCAATGTGTATTTCGTAACTGGAAGTGTAAAGCTATATAACTAATGTTGAACTGTGATGAAAAATAAAATAAAAAGATTAAATAGAATAATAAATCAATAATCTGGTATTGGGGTATAGTAATGACATGAAAAGAAATAATTAGGGGACTAAGTAAGGATATTACAAATAATAATAATAATAATGTAGTATATATAGGGAATCGAACCCGGGACCCCTGCATTACTAGTCAGGTGCTCTAACCACTGCGCTATCCAGGCCGATATCCACGGTCCGTACAGCCCTAATGACTACATTCCTCCCTCCTTAATTTGTCTTCGCCCTCGAAGATACACACAACCCAGGTTCTTTTCGCCCCTGGCAGGACAACCTGCAAATCCAGGGGTGGTCAACGGCACCAAATGTAGTATATATAGGAGAGAGGAGAAAATCTTTGGCTGGACCGGGAATTGAACCTGGGACCCCTGTATTACTAGTCAGGTGCTCTAACTACTGAGCTATCCAGGCCGATATCCACGGTCCATATAGCCCTATTTACTACATTCCTCCCTCCTTAACTTAAGTTGTCTTCGCCCTCGAAGACACACACAATCCAGGTTCTTTTCGCGCCTGACAGGATCTTCACCTGCAAGACCAGAGGTGGTCAATGGCACCAAATGTAGTATAGGAGAGAGGAGAAAATCTTTGGCTGGACCGGGAATCGAACCCGGGACCCCTGCATTACTAGTCAGGTGCTCTAACCACTGAGCTATCCAGGCCGATATCCACGGTCCATATAGCCCTTTATTATATACTTTCAATTTCATCTCTTCTTTTTTCTTTAAAAGTTTGCGGGCATATATCACACGATATATGCCCGGAAACATTCCGGCCCGCAAACATTACGTCACAATCAAATTTCTACGCCGTTAATTTTCAAATTTTTCGTGTTTTTCATCTTTTACTCAGTTAAACCGATAAAGTTATTGTTAAAATTAAAATTATTGTTAGTTTCTAAATGAAATTGAAAGTATATAATAAAAAGGTTATAGACTTTGTATGGGAAATATGACGACCTCGTTTTTTGTCGCGAACGGACTTCGCAAGCTCGGTCCGTCTACGCGCCAAAAAACTCGGTCGTCATATTTTCCCATACAAAGTCTATAACCTATAAATATATTACAATAAATACATAATGAAAAATGAATGAATATTTATCAAACTGACTGTCAATGATGATGCTGTGACAAGAAGTAGATGGCAAAAGAAAGTGTAAATCAAACAGAACAATACTGAGTAATAACATGGGGAAGCTAGGCCACATTCATTCTGGTAAAGTCACCGGGTTTGTACATGCCATTGGGGGGGAACAACTTCAGTCTATGCATCCAAAATTTATCCTTGTTTTTTCTCACCACATCGGTCCGGTACTGTCATGTCTAACACTACTGTCATGTCTTCCCATTTGTGTCCTGCGAGATTGACATACTCGGCAACGGCTTCTTTGACCCTTTTGGTTTTAATGGTAGACCGGTGGTTATTGATACTTTTAAATAGGTCTTCAGTTTCACCTACATATTGATAATCATATACCTTGGAGCTTATGAGATAGATGCAGTTGTCCGTGCGACAGGACGTGTCCCCAATAATTCGGTAGCATCAGCTGATGAACAGGGCTCTTAAAACTGTCTGTCCTCGTGCTGTGTTTGCACAGCAGGCATCTGCCATCAGAACATGTTTTTAAGCCCCAATTGGGCAAAGGATTCTCCAATTTGGTTCGCACCACCATGTCTTTAAGATTTCTTGGACGTCTGAAGGCAGCCACGGGAGGTTCCTTGAAGACCATTCTTGGGTTAGTATGAAGAATGGGAATATGCTAAATTGCTTCTTCGGAATTTTGTTTAGGTCTTTCAAGACAGGGTGGTACGTTGTAACCATTAAAAGTCCGTCACCTACTTTTATATTGTAGTTGGCATTGTTTGCCGTGTTTTGACATTTCATCAATAACTGCTTTTGGGCCTCTCTTGCACAGATGGTTTTTTAGATGAGTGCTCTGTTCATGATAAAGTGCAGGAGTGGAGCAGATACGACGGACTCTGGTGGCGAAACCTTTAGGTACTCCTTTGAACGTACTAGTATGGGGAGGATGGCAGCTTGACGGCATGAGATATAGATGGGAGTCAGTGGGTTTGGTGTGGAGACTAAACTCGACATATTCCTAATCAATCTTAAACGTCTATAAAGGCGTTATGGGATGCGGAATTATCGACAATGAACTTAATGGAAGCATAAAATGCATTGGCTAGTTCAATAAAGTTGTCAAGGTCTTCCCAACTTTCTACCAATTTCATCTCAATGTCGTCAATGAATCGCAACCAACTCAGAGGCTTTATTGGTTACGTTCAATTCTCCCCCATAAAAATGTTCGCATAACTTGGAGCCATTTTGGTGTTATTGAACTTGAGAACATGTTCCAAGAGCTTGACCAACGATTCAGTAGAGGGTCTCTGAATAGACCTCATATCACATACCTCCCTACGAGCTTCAATACCCTCCTCGTGTAAAATGTTGGTGTACAAGGATGTGACGTCCATTACATCAACAACGTGTTGTCGGGTCAGAAGAAGTCTTGTTAATGTAATCGGTGGTGTCTTTGAGATTTGTCGGCGAATCTTCTACATGGGGACGGAGATGTAAATCGATGAATTTCCTCCGTGGGATGTCTGATGGCACTTATAATGGGTTGGCCAGGCATGCCTTCATTGTAGATTTTGGGAGGAGATGGAACTGTCCTGGTCTGTAGTCAGCCGGAAAAGTAGTGTTCTATTTCTTCCTCTTTGTACATCTTATCGAGGGTCTCGGTTATGAGGGCTGAAAATTCCTCTGTAGGATCTGAATTCAGTTTCTAACGAGAACACCGCTAACCGGAACACCCTCTCGCGATAGGAAATGTTATGAACATATGCATTATTTAGGCATAAATGAGGGAGGAGGCCAAATTCTTTTGAAGAAAATGAAGATGGATTAGTTCATGTTTATATATATATATATATATATATATATATATATATATATATATATATATATATATAGCTTTGATGAGAGTAAATGTGAAGTATTTATCATGAAGAAACTATTCATTTATCTCCGTTATCCCATCCCTGCTTCTTCCTGCTCTCATCACCCCCTCCCCCTGTCTCTCTCTTTCAACGGAAGAGGTATCTTTTTGTATCAAGGAAAGGTTCCAAAAAATATGTTAAGTGGACAACACTAGGTATACCAACTGACCAACAGACAGTTGCGAAACATCTTGCTGGGGGGGGGGGGGGGGGGGACATACTCGATTTGCCCGAGTCTTACATTGCTAAACAATAATGAATGCGAAATATAAAGATATGCCAGACACTTGCCTAGTGTGATAAATTTTAGAAACACCAATGATATTTACAAAATAAATGCTTTAACCACTTGTCCTATCAATTTGCCACCTGGCTAGGTGGATGCTTGGTCACTTAGTTATTCACTTGTCAAGTGTACCCTTGGTCGCTGGCTGCTTGTCTCACTTAGAGACACGCAGCCAGCGACCAAGGGTACAATCAGATGTAAAATCAAATGCCGAATTTGTTTATGGTAAAGATGGCAGATTTTTACATATTAAATATAAAGAAAATGAAGGAAGTATATTTATCATTAATATTTATACTCCAAACAACGCGAAAGATAGCTGCTTATTTTTCAGATATATGTCAGAAAAGATTAATTTATTAGAAAAAATCATAGTACATAGTGATTTTAATAATACACTAGGTAAAATAGATCGGTGTAGTAAAAGAAAACATAAGCATGATCAAGGTTACAAACCTTCGCGTTATCAGTAGATTGTTTGAAAACTCAATGTAAGCAGATAACTCAGCAGTCTTTCATCATTTACTCTCACGTTTACCATGCCATCCACCACACGTGCTGCTTGCTACTTTTTATACATCTAAATCATAACACTTGTTTACAGTGTTTAAAGCCAAACAGTTAGTATACATACAAAAGAAATTTAGCATACTCGTGCTCATATGAACGCAAACAACATTTTCATTTTGTTTTTAAAACTATAACAATCTTTCTTGTACAATAATTTTATCCGTTTAATTCGTTAAGGCTGCAGGTTTTTTTTTATTTCTTGGTTTACAGATCTGCCGACCCTGATTGCTGGGGAATCGAAAAAAATAAAATAAAATACAAATTTCTACTTTTTTATTTATTCCGCCGATTCTACCAACATGTCACACCGAAAATAAAAATAAAATGCATTTTAAATATTACGAATAGAAAATTTTGAAACGCAAACATTTGTATTTGGTAATAATACCTTTATTCCGTATTTTTAAAACCCATGTCAACAGATATGGCCACGATGACAGTAACGATACCTATATCATTCTTGTCGACGAAAAAGATGCCAGAAGGCATTTCATCACGAAAAAAGGAATTGATAGAAATAAATATTCCTCATACAATTGGCGGTATTTTTGCTGCCAACATAACACGAAATGCAGTGCTATTTGGGTGTTTAAAGATGAGAGGAAGGTACACTTGTTAGCGACTTTACTAGATTGGATGTTCTATCGTTAAAGAGATAATGTCCTACGGACCCGGTTTGAGTATGGTGAGGGCCTGTACCGAGACATAATTAGATTATTCTAACTAGTGACTTTATATCACAGCAGTACATGTCATAATAAATGTATTTGAATACATGTACGTGCATCTCTGCCGTTATAAATCCGAACAGGGAATATAACTCTGTGAGAAATTGTTAGATGCTTTTGATATTATAATGAAAGCCTGTTAAAAATATGACCAATTCCCAGATAAAACTCAGAAAGGTATGCATATTTCTCGAAAATTAGCATACCTTGTGTAGTGGTGGAAAGAATTTGAGTATCAAATAAAAATGAAAAACAAGAAACATCTCTTTCAAAAAAGGTGGTAGAGAATTTCAAGGACATGTCTATGTGGGAAAAATGGGGTTGAAATTATTTTATTGGGGTTTAAACATTCTGAAATTAAAAATGGAATTACTACATAAAATTGTAATAGTGTTTCTATTCAATTTTTTTCTTTATATTTACAATTTGTAAATGTAAAATCTTTATTGAGCATATACAGCAAAATTACTGAACAACATAATATAAATACTGGATACTTTACAACATCAAAGAGATATGACCTTACACATTCTCAGCTTATATTCTACCAAAGTCTAACATAGATACATGTAATAGTTATACACTGAATTTGAAATTTCATTTTTTTTCTAAATTCATAACATACACTCTAAAGAATTATTTATCTTATATTTAATACATGTTTTGTTTATTTGTACTCACGAAATGATGTTAATGATTTATTGAAAATAAAACAACGATAGATATTAGAAATGTTTATATTTCTCCCGACCGACCCTACAATATTTTTTTTTATAATCCGTAAACCACTGGCCTAAAAACTGTCCTAATTATAAATAGTTACGATTTCTCACAGTTTGAACAAAGGGACGTAACTCTCAACCGTTTCAGACACTTAATTCATACACAACGTCTCAAGATTTGTGCACACTGACTTTCAATAATATGATAGCGTACAAACACAAAATTAGCTCACCAACTTACCTGAATTCGTTCACACTGTCAATACACTGGAATTATGATAAATTGATACTTTCTTGATATTCTAATTTTTCTTTCACTTTATCCGGAAGTCTGCATTGTTAACTCGTACATAAAATTTCATTTTTTAATGGTGTAATTACGCGATATCTTAAAAAATACTTCACCATTTTACTTGAAAATAAATAGGTTTCGTCCTCTTACAACACCACAGAAGTATGCAAAGTTTGATAATCCTTAGTGCAAGGTTGTTTTTTTTTAAATTTTGCCCACCACCTGTACATAACGGACACATACACGCACATTAGCGATGCTATATCCCCTTCGCAATTAGTTGCGCGAGGGGATAATAAAACCGCTCGTCAGGTAGCTGTCGGTTGGCTTCAGGTATACACGATTCTTTGTCTAGAACAACTAGCGTAGATCCGTTGACTGCTTTCTTTGTGACAATGTCCTCACGGATTTTGAGAGATTGTTGAGGTTTTCCGAAATATATGGTCGTTGAGACAGGAGATCTTCGATATCGGACTGCACTGCGACGATATAAGATTCCAAGGCCCCATATTTTCCAGGCGGAGACTCCCAGGAACTCTTAGGCTTGTAGAGGTTTTCTTGCTTAGATCGTTCTGTAGGCCGGGAGGTTGTAAATAATAAGATCTAGTTATTCAACTCCAAATAAATTCTTCGATTATGAATAATCATTTCCTCACATTTATTACGCAATTATAACAATTATCAATTTGCAAAGTTGGTTTGGGAATTAAATAATTCGAATAGAAAGCTACAAGCTTTTGGCATCATGGCGCTTCGAAATTCCGCATCGAGTTCCACATTTTGCACTAGTCCAAACCACATAGTCACATAAAGGGAGAGCCCTTATTTCCATCTCATCTTGCACTTGGGCATAATATAATAGTCCATTATCATATGGTGTTTTCTTCTCTCAACTGATTCGATACGCAAGAGCTTGTTCTGTGTATGGTCTGTTTTTGAATGGAGGCAGTCTACTGACAAACAAGTTGATGGTGCAGGGGTTTCAACAATCTCGTGTAAAGTCAGCATTTCGCATATTCTATGGCCGTTATAACAATCTAGTTTGCCAATCCAACCTATCATTGAGTCGAATTTTATCCGACTTGTTTAATACCAATAGTTAGGCCGTTCTTGGCACACTGATTTTGACTACGGATAACTCCGTTTACTTGATCAAGATATAGGGCTCATGACGGGTGTGATCGTTCGACAGGGGATGCTTACTCCTCCTAGGCACCTGATCCCACCTCTGGCATATCCAGGAGTCCATGTTTACCACTTTCTAATCTGCATTGCTTATAGGATTTATGAGGTTGTTCGTTATCTTCGCCTTTCATGATCTTGTCTCTGTCTCAGTCCATCGTTTCCCTGAACAAGACAAAATGCAGGATCAGCTAGAATAAGGATGTCCTGGATTTTATTTTGTGGACTGGATTTCCTTCATTTTATTTCTAGCACTCCTTCTCTAGCATCATGGACTCTATATTCACAGGTCAAGAGTTATTGATTCGTTAATGCGAGGTAAGTATGAAGCAGAAGTGGACGACTCTGTGGTGTCTTTAATATGGAGTTCACATGGATATATCTTCCTAAAGTAAACTGGGAAACTTTCTCACTTACCGGCGCGAGCGGGATTCGAACTCGCGCCGACAGAGGTGAGAGGCCGCGTGATTTTGAACGCGATGCTCTAACCACTCGGCCACGCAGGCCCCTTTCTCACGTAGAAGTTTCTGAATAAATTTTACTTCATATGAATATAAAAACAGGTCAGCTAACAAAAGAACACGATTCGTGCCCATGGGAATTCCAACAGACTGTTGGAGGACCTGATCACCAAAAACCACGAAGATATTGTCAACGGGGAACTCCAACATATTTTTTATTTCAACTTCAGAGTACTTGTGCGTTGAATCAGAGTGGTGTTTAACAAAGTAATTTTTTGGATGAATATTTTCGTTTTCCATTTTTGTTGAGGAAGCAACTGTCTATGATGTCAAAAAGTCTAGTCTTTCATTTATCGTGAGGAAAGGTCGTATAAAGTGTTGAAAAGTCTTGTGTTTTGATGTTGTTGATTTGAGAATAGTTTTGAGATTTCAAATTTACTAAAAGTTCTTTGGAATTTTTTAGAATTCACATTTAATTTACACCACTTCTGACATATGTAGTCGCACAATACGTTTGAAGTTTCTCCTTCACAGCTGTTAATATTTTCGCGAGGAGCAAAGATAGATGCATGGTAGAACACTTACTGGATCAAGCAACGTATCTTTGTAAGGGTTTTTATGAAGTTTAGGAATCCAGTCTAGGTTCGGTAACTCATATTCATCCGACCCATTGACTGGTATAATGTGTCTAAAACTGAAGCATGGATTTTAAGAATTTCATGTTTTGAAAGGGCAGTTGAAGTATAAGTGCGATTACCAAAAGTGAAATTAATGCCAAGTTCGTTAAAATACAGTTGTAATGATGAGCCAATCTAATTAAAATCAGACTTCTTAGATCCGCGCCATATACTCTGCGTAAGTAGATCTGACATTACCCGATTAGGGGTCATCTTCAGATGAACTTTATGTCAGCCAATCAGCGCGTCGGCTTTGAAATCGTCGGTGTTCACAATTCAAGGAAAATGGCTGCGATTGTTTGGTTTGAAAAAAACCCACATCGCAGCTAGATGCAACGTCACAATGCACTGTTTACATCGATTGGCGTTATATTCCTCGCGTAAACCATCTTGAAAACTATTCAAATCGTGCCCATCCCTATTCATACATAAATCGGAATTCACAATTAATTATGCCCCCCCCCCCCTTCAAAGAAGAGGGACATATTAGTTTGCACCTGTCGGTCGGTCGGTAGACCACATGTAGTCCGCTCAATATCTTGAGAACCATTCACTTGATGATAATGATATTGTATACGTGGGTTGGTTATGAGTAGAAGAGGACCCTTATTATTTTTCAGGCCAAAAGGTCATAGGTCAAGGGTCAATCTACTCTGGACATTGGAATATGATGTCCGCTCAATATTTTGAGAATCCTTTGCTTCACAGACATCAAACTTGGCACACTGGTACATCCTAAAAAGTATATGACCCCTATTGATTTTTAAGTCATATGGTCAAAGGTCAAGGGTCAAACTGGGCATAGGAATATACTGACCATTCAATGTCTAGAGATCCCTTTGCTTGACAGACATCAGACTTGGTACACCAGTACATCTTCAGACGAAGATGACTCCTATTGATTTTGAGGTCAAATGGTCAAAGGTCATGGGTCAAACTGGACATAGTAATATACTGTCTGCTCACTATCTTGAGAACCCTTTGCTTGACAGACATCAAACTTAGTACACTGGCATATATTCAGGAGAAGATGACTCCTATTGATTTTGAAGTCACATGGTTAAAGGTCAAGGGTCAAACTAGACATATGAATATACTGGCCACTCAATGTATAGAGAACCCTTTTCTTGACAGACATCAAACTTGGTGCACTGGTACGGCATCAAGAGAAGATGACCCATATTGATTTTTAGGTCACATGGTCAAAGGTCAAGGGTCAAACTAGACATAGTAATATACTGTCCACTCAATGTCTTGACAACCCTCTTGCTTGAAAGACATCAAACTTAGTACACTGGTACATCTTCAGGAGAAGATGGTCCCTATTGATTTTGAGGTCAAAGGTCAATAGTTGAACTGGACATAGTAATATATTGTCTCCTATATTTTAAGAATTATTTGCTTGATTGACACCAAACTTGGAACACTGGTACAGCATAAGGAGTAGATGACCCCTATTGAATTTAGGTCACATGGTCAATCCACTCTTGACATAGGAAGATATTGTCTACTCAATTTTTTGAATTGATGACACTACTCTCAATTAAATGATGTGTGTATAACCCTTTTCAATTTTGCACCATTGGGGGCATGTGTGTTTTACAAACATCTCTTGTTTAATTTGGGTGTATTTCATATTGTACGTTTTGTTGTTTGTATGAACGGAATAGATTAGGAATTATTGCGAAAGTTCTATAATTCGTTATGCGAGAATATACAATTTTACAGTGTGGAATAAACTTAGTGGGAGAGAGATTACAGCAATTTGTTTACGAATTGCCAGGAACCACCTAGATAGCCATCATTGTATGGCGCAATTTGACTGGCTGATAGTTCTTATGAATATTCCAAGCGAAAGGTCATGCGGACATGACCCCCTATGAGGTTATGTCAGATCCTATTGTAGCGATTTTGAGCGTATTCTAGGATCTGAATTTAATTAGATTGAATGATGAGCCTCACAAACAAAGACAATGTTGTTACAAGCTTTGTCAGCTGGAACCAAAACATCGAACTTTGTTCACATAAACTGCCTTTAAAGCTTTTACACTTATATCAATTATAAAAAGAAGTATAAAATAAAAACATTGCATATTTAAATGTACGATATAGAAATCTACCCTACAGGTGCGTAGCCAGAAAGAAGATGAAGTGTACGCAAAGTATGGTCAGGGGTCTGGGGCCGTCTTGAGGCCCCCAGTGGGTCCAGGTCAAAGTCTGGGCTAAGCCCCCAGAAGCTCCTGGGTTTTAACAATGAAATCACCAATTTTTGTGCACAAAAATAGGGTTTCTCGTCAATTTCCAACCCAAAAGAATTCACAAAATTATTTACTAGAGTGTTTTATTATGCCAACTCACCGAGTGTACTTGATCAAACTTTGCATTCGTTTTACGATCCCGCACCCCCCCCCCCCCCCGTTGTTTTCGATTGGTATGTGTGGTAAATGTTACTGATAACAAAGAGTATCCTAATCCGTCTACTGGTAACTACTCTCATTAAAGTGATATTCAACATGATGTTGGTGATTTGAAATTCAAAAAGGATTTTGAATTTGATTGAATGGGCATTATGATGCTGATTAAATTATAAACCGGGACTATATAATGCAAGTAATTTTGAGACACAATAATTTTAATGGCAAATTTCTCTTTCTTCTCTCTCATATGGTGTGTATGCAGTTGCGTACTTGTGTATAGGCAGCTAAGCGCCTGTCCTAATCGCGGGAAAAGGAAAAAAATACAAAAAAACAAAACAAAACAACAAAACACTTCACGCTAATCGTGTATTAACATTCCAAAACTTTAATCCTTATCTGTAGCAAAACTTCGACGCGGGTTTTCTTGTTAAACACATACAATTGAAATAAAATCTCCAAATAGCCTTTTAAAACTAACACTACCTATTTAATTGGTGCAAAATAAATTTAGAACTCGAGACAGAAAACGTCAATATTCTAAAGAGAAAAGTGGAAACGTATTTTGTTTGTCGCCATCTTGGACTAGGGGAACGCATTTTACCCTGGTCCGTTTCTACACAGTGGATCTGATTAAAATCAGATCCTTTAATCCGCTCATATAGATCGCTAAGTGCGATCTACGTGAACAGATCAAAGAATCTGATTTTAATTGCTAGTTTTGCTATTATGACTTGTATATCCAACCAGCATCATATAAAGGCGAAGATAACAAATAACCTAGCGCTTCTCAGTACTTTCAGTACTTTGATTATTTCAGACTGTCTGTGTGACTTTAAAAAGGGAAACCAATCTAATCAAAATCAGATCTTCACTAACCGTTACACTCCTTCTCCAATGTAACAGGTAGAAAATATCTGATTTTAATTAGATTGGAAAGGAACTAACTCATTGTGAGAGTACCTCGTAAACGAATTAGTTTAGGTGTGAATGCTCTTTCATCGACGAACCGGAAGTATTCATGTGAAACGAAGCTCGAATTTTAATTTAAACTTGAAACTAGAATCTAATGAATTTGCTATGTAAAATTTGATATTTAGCTTGTAATCAAAGTCATTTACTTAATAATATTCAACATGTGAGCACAAATGTTGTGAAGTTTATATCAGGAATTGACAGTGTAGCCTGACATCAAGTTTAGACATGTTCAGATGGAAATGGTATGTTTTAATTTTAATTTCAGTCAAAATATTTCGAAGAATTTTACAGGCCTAATATGTTGACAATAACACCGTTCGGGTGAGTGACATTAGATAAGTAAACTCTCAAATAATTATATCCTAATTTATCTGTTGGTCAGCAGGTCCAGTCCAAAGATAGCTGCAGAACTGTAGCTCTCTGAAAAAATATTTTCACATAACAGAGAGCTACAGAGCCACCCCTTATAAAAACCTTCGATTTACGGCGCACAAAAAGCTGCGCACGGTTGAGGCCTTATATCGTTGTATTCTTGAGTTGCTGTCTCATAAATGTAATATCAAAAAATTCTTAACATATTTCCCTACTATAATTGTGTCTAAACATACCTTCAAATATTCATTAAAGACCCATACGACCTGAAAACTCCCAGCTTCAAATGATTTCGTTTGTTGACGTAGCCATGTTAGGTAGCCGGTCAATTCGTACCCTGTTGTTGTTGGTATATATTCATAAAATTCTTTATATGTTATGTATTCACTCTTTATTTATTATCAATACGAATAATTTATAGAAATAAAAAAAATAAAGTTTTTCGAAAGGTAAAATAAGCTCTTGATTCATGAAAATGCTACTAAAGTCCTTAACACTCGTGTGGCAGGGATGGAGACCGGACCAGACTTATGAAAGCCGCATTGCCGTGAGTTTAGCTATTTGAATAATTATTATTTAAAGACACTGGGATGATATATTATTTAAAATATTTAGCTAAAATGTTTGTAGGGATATTAGTTCACATCTAGACGATAATGTGCTAGTATGGAAATTAACCAGGATTCGAATTGACCGGCTACCTAACATGGCTACGTCAACAAACGAAATCATTTGAAGCTGGGAGTTTTCAGGTCGTATGGGGCTTTAATGAATATTTGAAGGTATGTTTAGACACAAGTATAGTAGGGAAATATGTTAAGAATTTTTTTGTATTAAATTTATGAGACAGCAACTCAAGAATACAACAATATAAGGCCTCAACCGTGCGCAGCTTTTTGTGCGCCGTTAATCGAAGGTTTTTATAAGGGGTGGCTCTGTAGCTCTCTGTTATGTCAAAATATTTTTTCAGAGAGCTACAGTTCTGCAGCTAGTCCAAAGACTGTTTCTACCTACGTAGTTACTTATAGCTACGTAGGTATTTAAATCTAGTTCAGGTAGCTATTTTTACCTACTTTTTCCTTTACTTGCATTTTGTGGCCAAACGCAGGAACGGCGCAATATGGTGTGTACCAAATTTCTTGATTCACTTACACTGACGATGAATACCACAAAAATATTGGACAAAAAATGATTACTTTCTAACCTTTCAAATTTGCATCAATAACAGCACCCAGTTCCACTTTCTAGGAGCTTAGGATCATAGCTACGTGATAAAAAGTCTAGAGTGTCTTACAAATCTGTATTAATTTTAAAGTTTATCTTCATGCATTTTTATATTAAAGGTTTTTGGGGCGAATTTTCTTGCATTTCCTCTGTATTCTCCACCCTCGTAAAGTATTCAAATTTACGCTCCGAATTTTGCCGTGCACATGCACAACATGATATATAAAACGACTGACCCGTTTAAAAGATGCGCCTTAATTATTATTTATTTATATTTTCAAAAATAGGTAAAAGTAGGTAGAAGTAGCTACTTTAAGTAGGTTTAAATACCTAGGTAGCTATTAATAGCTACGTAGGTAGAAATAGTCTTTGGACTGGACCTGGTCAACATTTGAGTTTTCGGAGCTTGATCAGGTTGGGAACACTTCCCCTATAGCGAGATATTCTTGCTAAAACGCGATTATCCCTCTCTAGCGAGAGTAAATATATCCTGTACAACCGAGAAAAACACCCGTGGAGTACATCTCTTCGTGTTTCATGTGAAAAGAAGAAAAAGTGCTAAAATGTCTGATTTTCTACAAATATATTAATCAAAACAAAAACACTCACGATGTGTATTGGATTTCAGACTGCTTCCCTCTTGCGCAGCAACTTTGATGTGAAATTTCTTGACTATGTTGTCAATTTCATAGAATCAATTCGCATCATGTTGAGTGTGTGTTGCACTTATTCAGCGTTGCACGGGATTTGCCATTATTTTCAATAAAGACGCCAAAACACCTGTTTATGGTAATGTTTATTTCTCGCTAAAGAGGGATAATCGCGTTTTAGCGAGAATATCTCGCTGTAGGGGAAGTGTTCCCAACCTGTTGATGCCTTGAACAGGTAGGGGACACTTCTCCTATAGCGAGATATTCTCACAAAAATGCGATTATCCCTCTCTAGTGAGAGTAAAGATATCTCGTACAACCGAGAAAAATTTCCCATGGAGTACATTTCTGTGTTTCACGTGATCTTTCAAAGAAAAAGTGCTAAAATGTCTGATATTTCTGCAAATATATTAATCAAAACAAAAACACTCATGATGTGCATTTGATGTCAGCCTTCTTCCCTCTTACGCAGCAACATATGAATTATATTGTAAATTTTATAGAGAAAATTTGCGTCATAGTGAGTGTGTGTTGCACTTATTCAGCATTGCACAGAATATGCCATTATTTTCAGTAAAGACAAACACCTGTTTATGGTAATGTTTACTTCCTCACTGAAGATAATCGCATTTTAGCAAGAAGATCTCACTATAGGGGAAGTGTTCCCAACCTGTAGAAGAAATGCAATGCCTAAAATAATTTGTTATAAAATTTTGTATAACTATTTTTAAAGTTTTGATATGCTAAAAAAACCATATTTACCACAAAATTTTGCTATGAAACCACCTTTATTTTTTTGCATCCACTAATCTTTACTCAAAATTCAATGGAAAATTTCAAAAACATTACTCAAAAATTTAAATCCTTTAAGAACATCTTTTTATTGGTGCATTCCATGACTAATTTACATTGATCTTCGATCAAATAATAGAAAATCCCATATAAACACAGCAAAATCCTAAGTACTTTAAATGATGCATCCAAAATCTTGGATATCCTATGACCCTAAGGTGGAGAGAGTGTTGCATGTTTGAAATGAAACTCTGAATACCAGCCTGTAGTGGAAATGGAGGCACAACCTTGTTTTTCATTTATGTTGTACTGGATCAATGTCTGGTCTTGTTTTGGGACTAATATTTTAATGCACAAATCTTATCGACAGAATTGTCCTTGTTTGCAGACATTTAAATTTTTTGCATATACACTAGCTGTATTCATATGATTGGGTTTTCAGAAACTTGTGTTCATGGTCACGTCCGACCTAAGACATAGAATTACGTAGTGACTGCTCCTTCATCATACACTCAGCATTTAGAAATGAGGGTCACAATTCAGGTCTTGTGTCATGGTAGGCACTGACATGATAAAGAATCCTGAGCATAGTAGGTCTACCCTTTACATACACTTGGTTACTTGTACATGTATATATTCTCAAATAAAAACCAACTTCAAGTCTGACATTTTACTCAAATTTTGTCTGCTTGAATTAAAAAAAATTCAAGAAATCGAAGTCAGGTCTTCAATTTAAAATACTAAGTAAACAGTTTGTTAATTTCAAATTATTAATTTTTAGTCTAAAAATGATACTTCATAATTACAAATTGAAAAATAAATTCACAAAACTTTGTAAATTACAATTACAAAATAAATAAATTTCAAATTGTTGATTTGCAGTCTAAAATTGATCCTTCGTAATTATAAATTAAAAAATAAATTCAAATAATACAAATTAGAATTACAAAATATATCTACAGTAACTGTTGTATTTTGAATTGAAAATAATTAGCTTATACAAAATGTTGTATTTCTGTCAGACTCTGTACATTTTCTGTAATGGGAAAAAAGAAATTGCAACTGACCAGGCCAGGATTCAAACATGGTGCCATTTGAATTTGATTTTGACCTCCATCAGGTGCTCGACCACTGAACTATGAGTACTGAACCTCCGTGGTTGGTACATCCACCCTTGATTTTTTTTCTGGATTCAAACATAAGCAAACATTCTCCATGCAGACATTTTCACATGCCAAGTTCATGTACATCACAACATTAAATAAGAAAACAGTTTTAAACATATCAATTTTAGATTCTGAGTCACTTGGGTGCATGACCAACATGTATTTCTATTGGTCATCGTCTGTTAACAATTGAACATTTTTATTTCTTCTTGATAACTACTCATGCAATTCTTTTAAATTCTGTATGAAGCATATTTGGGGAAAATGGGACAGAGATTGTAAATTTCAGGATTATTGCACCCCACAGGCGCAGGGCCTCAGGATGGGGCAAAAACTGTCAAAAATTGACCAATTTTCTAAAAAAAAAAATCTTCTGTACAACACAATTGCACATTTGTAAGAAAAACCAAATAAATAGTCTTGTAAAGCAGGAAAGCCTCTACAAAATTGTAAATTTCATGATCCCCAGGGTAGAGGTTCTGACCCTAGGGCGGGACCAAACTTGGCATATAGTGTTCATGAATAACACATAAATAACATCTTAACTTAATGCTATTGATACTACATTAAAAATAAATGGATATTTAAAAGGAGCATTATCAAAATTGTAAATTTCATGATCCCAGGGGTAGGGGTTTCATGATCCCAGGGGTAGGGGTTTCATGATCCCAGGGGTAGGGGTTTTGGTTCCAGGGAAGGGCCAACATTATTTTAGTGGTTATTTTCTTTATCATTTGAGAGACTTCTTTAATTTTGCTGACACTGTATAAAAACTAAGTGCATATATAGGAAAAGCAGAAAAGGATGTACCAAATTGTGAATTTTGCAACCCCAAGGTTTTGACTGTAGGGTGGATCCAAGATAGTAATGTAGTGTTGATATAACAGAACATATATATATATCATTTTTATTATATATGATTACATAAAGTGTCTCATCATGCAATAGTCTCTCACCATGCAATATGGGCACGTTTGGGGAGATTTATGTTTTAAAAACACATCTTGATTTATACTGCTGCTGAATATTAGAATTTAGCTTAGACCGAAAATTTATTCTAGATTTCATAGCCCCTGGGGCTAGTGATACTTTTCACTGATAGGTGATAAGGCCTATGGACCTTTTGTTGGGGCTAGTGATACTTTTAACTAATTGGTGATAAGGCCAGTGGGCCTCTTGTTGATACTAGTGATACTCTTAACTAATAGGTGATAAGGCCAGTGGGCCTCTTGTTGGGGCTAATGATACTCTTAACTAATTGGTGATAAGGTCAGTGGGCCTCTTGTTGGGACTAGTGATACTTTTTAATTAATAGGTGATAAAGTCAGTGGGCCTCTTGTTGGGGCTAGTGATACTTTGCGCTTATAGATAATAAGGTCATTGGGCCTCTTATTGGGGCTAGTAGTACTTTTAACTAATTAGTGATAAGGCCAGTGGACCTCTTATTGGAGCTAGTGATACTCTTAACTAATAGGTGATGAGGCCAGTGGGCCTCTTGTTGGGACTAGTGATAGTTTAGTTTTAACTAATAGGTGATGATGCCAGTCGGCCTCATGTTGCTATATGGAAGTCTGTGAAAATTATAAAACACAATGTTTAATTCCTCAAACTTTTATATTGTCAATGGGATTTGGTGTAAGGGTAGTTGAGGATGGTGATTTAAAACAATGCACTTGAGATTTTCAAATGGCCACCAAAATGCGTAAAATTTTCAACATTTTCACATCTCAACAAACTTGGTATGTAGGGGTAGTTGAGGATGGTGAATAAAATGGTGAACTTTTCCTTTTTTTTAATGGCTGCTAAAACATGTCAAATTTTTTGATAATTAAACTTTTAAACAGGCTTATATTCTCATGTGGGATCAGCACAATTAACAGTGAACAAATAACAGACACTGCCTCATGAACATTAAATCTGTACATTTATATTTAGTTTTCTAGTTTCATTGATATATCTTAAGTACTATAAATAATTGAAGATTGATTGTCAAATCCTTTGAATAGTGTTATTGATTTTTGCTGACATTTTGATGTAATGTACTAATGTGACATTTCAACAATCCAAAAATGTTAACAATGAAGATGTACCGGTAATGAATACCCAATTTTGTAGTTAACAGAAAGTATATTGATAACCCTGCATGCAAGTAAATGTTTTACCTACTTCCGGTGACAATCATGAGGGCACATCTAAAATATTATGCTGAGTACAGTGATGAAATTTGGTATGGAACAAGTAGAGAGGTTTTTGTGTTCTGGACAAACTTTATATTGTTATATACTCGCACTTTCTAAAGAAAGTTCGGGTATATTGTTGTTACCCTGGTCCGTCCGTCCGTCTGTCACACTTTCATCTTCCTCAAACTGCTCTTTTATTTCAAGTGGTAACCAATTGATCTTTTGGAATATGATAGGTGGTGTACTGTAGATATATGATAAGGTTTTAGAATATTCAATTTTACCCTGGGGGCAAAACGGGGGTCAAAAAATGACGCTTTTTCAACAAAAACCTGGTTCCCAGAACTCCTCCTACATTTTATGCAGTAGCCCAATCATCTTTTGGAAGATGATTGGTTGGGTCCTGTAGATGTGCAATAAGGTTTCGGAATTTTCATTTTCACCCGGGGGGGCCAAATGGGGGTAGAAAATGATACTTTTTAACACAACCCTGGTTCCCAGAACTCCTCTTACAATTTACACAGTAGCCTAATAATCTTTTGGAAAATGATTGCTGGTGTCCTGTAGATGTGCAATAAGGTTTTGGAATTTTCATTTTCACCCTAAGGATCAAATAGGGGTCGAAAAATGACGATTTTGTACAAAGAAACCCTGGTTCCCAGAACTCCTCTTACATTTTACACAGTAGCCTAATAATCTTTTGGAAGATGATTTGCTGGTGTCCTGTAGATGTGCAATAAGGTTTTGGAATTTTCATATTGGCCCCATGGGGCAAATAGGGGCCGAAAAATTACGTTTTCTATCACAAAGCTTGTCACTTAAACTCCATCTACATCTTTAGCAATAGTCACATGATATTCAAGGAGCTGAATAATAATGTCCTGTAGATGTGCAATAAGGTTTTGGAATTTTCATATTGGCCCCAGGGGGCAAATAGGGGCCGAAAAATGACATTTTCTATCATAAAGCTCCATCTACATCTTTAGGAGTAGTCACATGATATTCTAGGATTGATGACCTTGAATGAACTTGAAAGTGGGTCAAGGTCAAAGGTCAAGATCACTTTCTCCTCCACAAGGTCTTTAGTGGTTGACTTAAAAAAATGGGATCAAGGTCAGAAGTCAAGGTCACTCTTCAAGATGTGGGTCTCCACAAGCGATGCAACACTGACTATGTACGTCATTCCAAAGGAAGTCTATATCCCCTTCCTTCACAGGATTCAGAATGATAGCTGTCTGCACCAAGTACTTTTGAGACACAGATAGATGACCGACACTCTACGCATAACTTGGAGAAACAGTCTCCATGGGAAAGCTCTGTCAATGTCAAGGAGGACTGCATGAACCAACCAAGTGCCAATTTACATATCTGCCCAATGTTCAACATTAGGGCACTGGTACTGATCTTTAAGCAATACACAAAATTGACACTCTACACAAATTGATAATACCCCCCCCCCCCCCAAATTAAAACAAATACACATACACAGAAAGAGTTACACATGTACATTTCACCTTCTGTAATATTGTAAACCAATAAATGAATAAAAAATTATTCAAAATGAAAAGGGGGAAAAAAATGATAAATAAAATAAAATAAATGAATGAGCTAGACTTGCCTGATCAGGAATGATGCAATATCCTTTGTTCAGACTCTGTACTCAGGAAACATTTTCTTTGTGCCTTTGCTCAGCCTCTTAAATCCAAGTAAACTCACTGAAATGACATCCACGTCCACACATGTACACAAATCATCTAACAAGGAAATGCGCAGCTTCCCCTCCTGTCATTCGTTTACTGCATCCTCAAAAGTGAAAGTAGAAATCCCCGCCAACCAACTCTCTCACATGTCACTGTTTCGGATCCTATAAAAAAGCCACTTTATCAATGTACAATGAGCATCATCATGCATTCAAACACAAATAAACAACATTGATATCATTCAAACTCCATTATTTCTTCTCTTTAAATTTGTTTGAGCATGTAATTCACTAAAAATTAAACTTGTCGTAAAAAATACACACTGTAACTACAACGAATTGCAGAAAACCTGGATACCAATTAGGGTATCGTTCTATCTCTGTAATATGAGTTTGTGAAGTAGATCTTACAGAAACGGATGCAGGAATTTTTGAAGGGGGTTGGGGGGGGGGGGGTGTCAGCACTTGATCTTTTAGATACTTTTCACAACGTCCATCCGCTATCTATGTCTAATATCGCAAAGAAATGAGAGAGAGAGGGGGGGGGGGGGTGTTACTCCCAGCAGGCTGGGGGCGGCCTAGGCCCCCAGAAGCTGTAGGGTATATGGTGCAACTCCTGCATTCTGAACATTTCCTGGCACTTCCTTTTCACTTTCAAATTCTCTATTTCTTAAACAAGTGAGCTTTTCTGATCACCCGTATTCCGGCGTCCGTCCGTCCGTCTGTCCGTCTGTAAACTTTTCACATTTTCAGCTTCTTCTCAACAACCACTGGGCCAATTTCAACCAAAGTTAGCACAAAACATCCTTAGGTAAAGGGAATTCTAAATTGTTAAAATAAAGGGCCAGGCCACCTTCCAAGGGGAGATAATCAAGAAAAGGTAAAAATAGGGTCGGGTCATTAAAAATCTTCTCAAGAACCACTGGGCCAGAAAAGATGAAATTTATAGATAAGCTTTATTAGGTAGTGCAGATTCTAAATTGTTAAAATCATGGCCCCCGGGGGTCGGATGGGGCCACAATAGGGGATCAAAGTTTTACATACAAATATATAGGGAAAATCTTTAAAAATCTTCTTCTCAAGAACCACTGAGTCAGAAAAGCTGAGATTTATATGAAAGCTTCCTTATATAATGCAAATTCTAAATTGTTAAAATCATGGCCCCCGGGGGTCGGATGGGGCCACAATAGGGGATCAAAGTTGTACATACAAATATATAGGGAAAATCTTTAAAAATCTTCTTCTCAAGAACCACTGAGCCAGAAAAGCTGAGATTTATATGAAAGCTTCCTTTTATAATGCAAATTCTAAATTGTTAAAATCATGGCCCCCGGGGGTCGGATGGGGCCACAATAGGGGATCAAAGTTTTACATACAAATATATAGGGAAAATCTTTAAAAATCTTCTTCTCAAGAACCACTGAGCCAGAAAAGCTGAGATTTATATGAAAGCTTCCTTATATAATGCAAATTCGAAATTGTTAAAATCATGGCCCCGGGGGTCGGATGGGGCCACAATAGGGGATCAAAGTTTTACATACAAATATATAGGGAAAATCTTTAAAAATCTTCTTCTCAAGAACCACTGAGCCAGAATAGCTGAGATTTATATGAAAGCTTCCTTATTTAATGCAGATTCTAAATTATTAAAATCATGGCCCCCGGGGGTCGGATGGGGCCAGAATAGGGGGTCAAAGTTTTTTTTTTTTTTTTTTTTTTTTTTTTTTTCTCGTTTTTTTTTTTTTTTTTTGATATAGTTCAGATTCAAGTTCGTTAAAATCATGGACCCCGGGGATTGAATGGGGCCTCAAGGGGGGCATCAAAGTTTTACATACAAATTTATAGGAAAAATCTTTTAAAATCTTCTTCTCAAGAACCACTGAGCCAGAAAAGCTGAGATTTATATGAAAGCTTCCTGATATAGTGCAGATTATAAATTGCTAAGATCATGGCCCCCGGGGGTCGGATGGGGTCACAATAGGAGGTCAAAGTTTTACATACAAATATATAGGAAAAATCTTTAAAAATCTTCTTCCCAGAACCACTAAGCCAGAAAAGCTGAGATTTATATGAAAGCTTTCTGATATAGTGCAGATTCAGGTTTGTTGAAATCATGCCCCCCCCCCCCCCCCCTGGGGTAGGATGGGGCCACAATAGGGGATCAAAGTTTTACATACAAATATATAGGGAAAATCTTTAAAAATCTTCTTCTCAAGAACCATTGGGCCAAAGAAGTTCACATTTACATGAAAGCTTTCTGACATAGTGTAGATTCAAGTTTGCAAAAACCATGGCCTCCAGGGGTAGGTTTGGGGCCATAATAGGGACTACGGTTTTACATGCAAATAGATATGGAAAATCTTCTGATATGGACCAAGGTGACTCAGGTGAGCGATGTGGCCCATGGGCCTCTTGTTATGTTACATTTACTTTTTAAGAATTCTTTTTAAAAGCAATACTTGCATCTGACGAAAATATCGTAAATATTTTATCAGTGTGTCGTCTTATTTATCCTAGAATTAAATGATAATTATACTGGTGTTGGTAAATTTGAATGAAGCAATTAGTAGTACAGATACATGTAAGTATCTACCTTTCATATTATTTGGACTCAAAGTCTCGTTAAAATTGAATAATTCTTAAATTGTTTGGTTCTCCAAAGGGGAGGGGGGTCAGGACGCCTTGGACCCTCCTCCCTTCTGGATCCGCCCATGTCTTAAGTGTTGTTTCTGCTAGGAACTTTCATTTGCGATTACAGTCACTTGCCCTTTATAACTATCCCAATGCGAAGTAATATAAGCCCCGTCGCTTTTATTGACAACGGTAATTTCTTTCTTTTGAAATGGTAAAGAAGTTTGATTTATTGACACCTCTCTCTCTCTCTCTCTCTCTCTCTCTCTCTCTCTCTCTCTCTCTCTCTCTTCTATGGTAGGCAGTTGAAACGGTATGTAGTGAAAATGTAAGTTTAAACGATGAATTCAGTCGTGTTTTGAAGATTTGATATATCGAGGTTTGGCTTTAAATACGTACAGTACTTTGTTTTAATAGTGTTAGGCGTAGTTGTCAAATTGCTGAGTCAACTTCTCCATCTCCTTTTGGAACTGAGGATGCATTGACGTAGCCAAATCACACTGTGGCTTCTTTGCTAGTTAAACATTATAGGATTCACCTATATAAAAGGGGGGGGGGGGTTTCCAGAAATCCCCCCCCCCCAAATGAATTGATAAAAATAAATATACGTGTATCATCCAGTGCTAGTTAATCTTTTATTTAACTTGTACATTAAAAATAATTGCCTACAAATATTAGCAGTATCCTATACATTTTTTTTTAAACTACAAAGATGTCCCACAGAAAGGGAGGGGGGGGGTGTGCCAATTCCCGGATTCCCCTCTGGATTCGCCATTTGGACGGAGAGTATATTTAAAGGCAAACACTTACGTGCGGGTATTACTGTTTCATGACAGCATCTAGTTAATTTTAGAATCAACAGCTTCTTAGGCAAGGAGGTGTCAAAAATGGATGTTGAAGTTCATAACCTTTCTTTATTAATATATACCATATACTAGGAGTTAATTGTTTTAAAGCAAACATGGTGCCTGCAGTATAGCATCTGTACTTAGATTTACATGTAACACATTGCTAAAGAGTATTTAATCATTCCAACAGAAAATGGAGAAGAAACAACCAAGGCTATCTTTTAAGAAAACACAAGCCTTCTCCGTCCAAGGAAAAACTATGGAGAAAGGAGGAAAGGTATATATGTATATATATGTGTGTGTATCTATATATATATATATATATATAGAGAGAGAGAGAGAGAGAGAGAGAGAGAGAGAGAGAGAGAGAGATACATGTATATGTATATATAGTGTTGTCCTCTTAATGAATGAATCATGATGTGTTGAAAATATCAAAGCATGTTTATGAATTAATTATTTAATAATTTTTAAAAATATCAAATAAAATGCTATCATGTTGTTTTTATAAAAGATAATACTCATTGAAACAAGTTTTTTAATCTGCAGACACTCTGAACATGCAAGACTAGGCTAAAGAAATTGTCTAGTATCTTAAACAGATTGGAATAAAACTTTGTATTTAATATTTTTAGCTCACATAATGACCTAAAAGCTCTAGTGAAGTTTTCAATAATATTGACTTCCTCTCCATAACCAAAAGGCTAATTTCAGCCAAAATTGTCACAAAGCATGCTTGGGTAAAGAGAATTCACATTTCTTTAAATGAAGTGTCAAACCCATTTTTGAAGTGGAGATAATTAAGAACTAGTAAAAATTTTGTGGTATCTTTTAAAAATCTTTTCAAGAACCAGTGGGCCAATATTGTTTGCAAGCATTCCTAGGTAGTACACATTTTTGTTCAGATTGTAGTCCCTGAGGCCATATGCAGGTACGTTAAGGCAGGTTATGAAAATCTTTACTGGGTTAAAATCTACGAAACAATATAACATCATAATTGAAATAAGTATATCGCTAAGCATATATTAAATTACGATTTAATTTTTTTTTAAAGTTTTATTTATGCATAAAATAGACCATGCAGCTACTAAGATCCAAAGAAATTCGAAATGCTATACTGCTGTCGTGTAATTTCTGTCTGATCAATATGAGAGTAAACTGATGACGTCATGACTATACATCGAGTGATGTTGACACAGGCAAGGATTTTGTTAATGTAATTGGCTGATGTTAACAATCACAGACGTTTGATAGGTGACTCGGTTGATGTTAACGATCACAGACTTTTGATAGGTGACTCGGTTGATGTTAACGATCACAGACGTTTGATAGGTGACTCGGTTGATGTTAACGATCACAGACATTTGATAGGTGACTCGGTTGATGTTAACGATCACAGACTTTTGATAGGTGACTCGGTTGATGTTAACGATCACAGAGTCTGACTGTTAATAGCTGACTCGGTTGAGTGATATGGCTTATGGCCCCCTTGTATATCACTATAGTGATGTAACAATCACAGACTTTTGATAGCCTGTTGTCATAATTGAAGCAATAAGAATAATTGATTGTCATTTTGAAAATAATTCACCAAAAATTTGCCATATGAATAAACCTGCTACCACTTAACCAAAAACAAACAGTTTGACCATCTGAAAAGGATAAGAACAACGAAATTCTCGACAGACAGGTTTATTTCTTTCTGGGAAAACCATACCCAAAGTATGGAATTATCTTGGATTTTACAATAAAAGATGGGTAACTGCATATACAAACTGTAGATTTGAGTTTGTTCAAATTATACCCCTTGGGGGTTGGTTGGCGCCACAAAATTAGGAGATCAAAGTTTTACGTTCGAGTATATAGGGAAAATCTTCTTTCAAAAAATTGCAAAAATGTTCAAACTTACATGAAAGTTTCCTAGAGTAGATCCAAGTTTGTGCAGTTCATGTTCCCCGGAAATATATAGGGGATTCAAGTGTTCCTGTTATATGCTGATATATAGGTAAAATCTTTAAGAATATCTCTTGAACTATTTAAGCTAGGGCTTCATGTTTTGTAAATATATTTTTTATGGAAAGATCTTTCATGTGATGCAATGGTGTGTGATAATGTGACATTGACTTGGAAGTTTGAACTACTTTAAATCTTAAATCTTACCTTTCTTTTGGTACCAAAATATTTGACCTTGGAGTTTGACTTACTTTTGAAAAACTTTAACATTGGTCATAACTTGTGAAAGGGCTTTCATATTTCATATGTGTATTCCTTATGACAAGACTTTTCTTTCAGTACCATAATTGCTGCCATACAGGGGCAACATGCAGTGTTTCACAAATGCATCTTGTTTTTGTTTTATTTTTAGGTTGGAAAGGCTAAAACTAATGGTATGAAGTCAAAAATAAAGTCGTTGCCAGGGAAAAGGTTTTTATTCTTTATGAATTTCAATTTATGATAACTTGTTATCCAGATAGCTAAATTTCTTCTTTTCATACAGTTTTTGTACTGAAACTTTTAAAGTGATACAAGGTTATACCCCTTGTACCATTTAAATATAGCTGTAGCGCTATACACCATGTCTACTTTGTTTTTCCCCATGTGTATTTACAGCAAACACACACTTTTCTGAGGCCAATATATACACCCATGCATAGTTATTGTAACTGAATATTCATATTTTATTACAATTTTGTAAAATACTGTTTTCAGAGATAACCATAATATTAAAATGTGCATCCATGTACAATGTTAATCAAAATGATCATGGTTCACTACTGTATTGAAAAAGAAAAATACAAAAAAAGCTCAAGTGAGCTTTTCTGATCACCTGTTGTCTGTCGTCTGTCCATCCGTCCGTCTGTCTGTAAACTTTTCATACTTTCGACTTCCTCTCCAGAGCCATGCACTGGACCAATTTCAACCAAACTTTGTACAAATTATGCTTGGGTGAAGGGGATTCAAGTTTGTTCAAATGAAGGACCACGCCCCTTTCAAAGGGGAGATAATCACCAAAAATGCAAAAATAGGGTGGGTTCATTTAAAAAATTCCTTATCAAGAACCAGCTTCTTGACATAGTGGAGATTGAAGTTTATTAAAATCATAACCCCCAGGGGTAGGGTGGGGCCACAATAGGGAATCAAATTTTTACATGCAAATATATAGGGAAAATCTTTAAAAATCTTCTCAAGAACCACCAAGCCAGAAAAGTTTACATTACAATCTTCTCAAGAGCCACTGGATCTTAAGAGTGGAGATTTACCTGAAAGCTTCCTGGTATAAAGTAGAGTCAAATTTTTTCAGATCATGGCCCCCGGTAGTAGGATGGGGCCACAATAGGGGGTAGTTTTTACATACAAATATATAGGGAAAATCTTTAAAAATCTTCTCAGGAACCACCAAGCCATAAAAGTTTACATTAAAGCATGAAAGCTTCCTGACATATGTGCAGATTCAAGTTTGTTAAATTCATGGCCCCTGGGTGTAAGTTGGGGGCACAATAGGGATCAAAGTATGGGAAAATCTTTAAATATGGACCAAGGTGACTCAGGTGAGCAATGTTGGCCATGGGCCTCTTGTCTGTTTTGTAATCATTATTCAGGGGTGTTATTTTTCTTCTTTTCAGAGGAAATCCTCTTGATTTCCTCAATTTTCGAAAAAATTAAACACTGGATTTGATCTAAATTAAGTGGCAGAAAATGATATCTTTCTAGGTAGGGTGAGGTGTTTTCCACCCTCTGTGACCAGTTTTCCTCTGGTTTCTGAGGAATTCAGTCACATCCCTGATTATTTCATATATTATTTAGAAAACCAACCAGAGTTCCGAAAAAGACAAAACCTGCCCCACATGTAGAGCCAGGCTATGCTCTGTATTCCAGCTTGTCGGAGGAATCCTCAACTCAAGAGACCTGTGTCAGACTTCTCAATCAGCTGAAGGAGAAAAAGAAAACAGGTTACAAGAGTTTTACACCTTTCCTTAACACCGGTATCTGTGCTGTCATTCAGAACTTATCTACCGGCAGCTGTAGCTTCATTATTTCCATAATTATTACAGTCCCCAACTTCTGCCAAAGTTAGTTTGCACACAAGATGCAGAGAACTATGAGTAGTATGATTACAGCTATAGTCCCTGAAATATTCTACTTTCCCACTTGAATGGTGAGTGAACAGTGAGCAAATGGTGTGTAAATGCTGAATGCAACTTGGTGAAGGGTAGAGAGAACGCAGAACAGGAATGGAGCGCAAATGCAAGTGCAAAGTGAACGATGAACGCAGGATGAAAGATTTATTCGGAATATCTCAGATATTTTTCTTATATTGTACTTATTATGCCCCCTTTCAAAGAAGAGGGGCATATTGCTTTGCACCTGTTGGTCAGTAGACCACATGTTGTCCGCTCAATATCTTGGGAACCATTCACTTCATCGAAATGATATTTCATATGTGGGTTGGTTATGAGTAGACGAGGACCCCTATTTTGAGGTCAAAGGTCAAGAGTCAATCCACTCTGAACATAGGAAGATACTGTCCACTCAGTATCTTGAGAACCCTTTTTCCTTAATAGACATCAAACTTGGTACAATGTAAGGAGTAGATAACCCCTATTGATTTTGAGGTATAGATATAGGAAGATACTGTCCACTCAATATCTTGATTGACAGATATAAAACTTGGTACACTGGTACATCCTAAGGAGTAGATGACCCCTATTCACTCTTCCACGCCCCGCCCACCGATGACAACGAACGTCACATGTTTTCAGACTCCGTCAACTTATGTAAACAACATGGCGGGCGATTTCGATCTTATACAGGATACCTTTTCAATCGCCTCGTTTACTCGTGAATTTTCACAGAACAGTCCGTCAAAGGGTTTGACATACTTCAGAGAAGGTTATGTTCACATAATTTCAGTGGGTAAAAACGCGGAAGAAACAGTAATTACAACTTATTTGTTAGCGCTAGATGCTTTCGCTGCATTTGAAGTAAAGAAACACTACATCGTTTAACCATCGAATTACAGGATTCGGCTGCCATCGATGCTTACTGTTCATGCACAGCTGGGTTAATTACGAAACGTTTTCCGAGTTTTGAATAATTGTTTTGTTACGGAATTGACGATGTTTGTTGTTCGGTTGAAACTGAATAACTATATATCATATATGCTGCGTTGACCGGTTCAATAAAATGTTTCATCTGCTTGCTTGCTTTTGCATCTTTTATTTTACTATTATTTATGATTTACTTATGAAAAACAGTTAAATATTATCAAGAATTTACATTGCAGCTCAAATACCATCTGTGATCTCCATTAAATGTTCAACTTCAGTTATACTTGAATGGATATTGTAGATCTAGATATCTACATTGAGATATTTACATGCATAATTTTTTTAATGGTAATGGGTTAATTAGATCATTCCAAGTTTTTATTCCACGTCCACCCAAATATCTTTTTCTATTTTTAAAAAAAAACAACTTGCAAATCAACAGAAAGAATGTGTACAATGTTTGATAGACATCACCATTTTGACAGTACAGTCAAGAATATGTTAAATGACACACAATAGAAAACTTGGAACAAGAATATTATAAAGACTCGGACCAAAAAACAATTTCCTGTTCGTAAAACATCTGTTTTAATTAGTTACCCAACCTCTTGTACTATAGTACATATTGTAATTACATAGGATCAGCAACACAATATAATACTTAGTTAAAGGAGTAGTTTATCATAAATAAGACAATAAATTAAGTACCACATGGTTTTTTTTATTTTCAACAAATAATTCAAAACTATGGAATAATCATTGTTCTTTAAGAATAAATGGTTTACAATATCTGTCTATTTTAATTGTCAATGAATCAGCACAAATTCTTACATTTTCTTAGTTGTGAGCATTCACACATTTCGAAGGAAAATTTAAGTAATCTACTAGTTTATATTCATCATAATGTAAGTTTTCCCAAAGTTAGACATAAATTTACTCTCTTATAAAATGTTTATGATTTTAAATAAATTCCTCACATTGTATACAAGTAGTACACAATGAATTCACATGCTCTACAATTTTCTCTTCAACCCTGGGTTTTGCCCAGGAGTTAGTAGGGTGCAAACTATCCAACTTTATTGATGTCTCCATATATATACATATACTAACTGGTTGGAATACACCAACAGAGATACAGAGGTGCAGACATATTTCCCCTGATTCTTTGGATATCGTGAAACCATTGTCTGACATAATGAATTCCCCTTCCAGAATAATTCAACCCACCATCAGTTAACAAAGGAGTTTGTAAAATCCACTATTCTCTGTAACAGCAACATCTGACATAGATCTAGTAAATAATTCACTAACAAATATGATAATAATAATAGCCTTTATTTATCCAAGATAACACAAATTAGCATACAGCTAGTTTCCATTGTGTCCCCTAAAGGATCACAATCCACAAGTCCCCTTTAGGTTGTAGCTGATTTGTAGTCAGAATGTATAATTTGTAACTGTAGTTTTAAAGAAGATTGTTTCTGTGATTTCCTTTCTGCACAATCAATGATAGCGATGGTTGTTGGGAATTGAGCTTTTATTCAGTTGTCATGTTGTTAATATCATTCCTATAGGACTATATTGAAACACAACCTAACACAACATAAGGTCAATTCAAGCACAGAATATATCACTGATACACTGTGTTGAAATACAAAATCTTGATGCCAAGTCTTTGATTTCAAAATTATGTCTCAGCCTCATCAGTGTTAATAACAACTGCGATTGTTTTGTCATATTTGTTATGTCCCTCCTTTTTTTACACACTGGGGAATTTGCTCAGATGTATAAAAAAAACTCTAACAAAGTACAAAATGTGGCATGTCTCAAATTGATATAATATAAAAACAACCCTGTTTTTTTTCTTTCTCTTGCTGTAGAGTACTGTTAATGTCAAAAGGGGTGGCCTGTTGGTGGGGTTAATCTTGGGCTTCCATTGATAACTGGAGTTGCAGATGATGATTAAGTATGCTCTGTTGATGAAAGGCATTTTCTGCTGTTGTTAACTGGTCTTGTAAATTCTCTGACTTGTGCTGCTGTTACAAGTATATCCAATGAATCTATAAAGAAACAACAACAATTTTTTTTAGCATTTGGAAGTAAAACATAGATGCTGAGAGGGGCCATGGAATTTTAAAAGGTGACCTGACCTATTACATGAAAGATCCTATGCATACATTACACCCAACAATTTATTAGCTACTTATAAAATTTCAGTTTGCTCGAATTATTATGAAATCTAAATTCGAATTTAAAACCATTTATTACAAAATATATATGGACATAAATTCTATTGATATTTAAAAACTTTGACCACGGAATTAGTCTGATTACTGAAACTTTAGAACTTTATCCCCTGGTATGATCTATTGTAGGAATCATGGAACGAAAACTTTGAATATGGCGCTCTTACAGTCATGTTATGTTATGTATGGCTGAGCAGGGAAAATTTAAGACATAAGACCAGAAACTGCATATATATTGGTGTAAACATTAAATGAATTGACCCTAGATATGAAAATAGTTTAGATAGGGGATTCTTTTTAATAGATAATATTATAGTAAAAAAAAAAAAGTATTGTGTAGCTCTTAGCACAGGTGCTTGGGTTCATGACCCCCCCCCCTCCCTTGAATAACCTAGCTACACGAATTGTTATATTCAATGGGGGAAATTCTTTAAAAGAGCTATTTTGGGGCATGCATTAGTAGGATTTTCAACAAGAAATAATTTAAATCAAGTCGTGCAGGTTATTCGGCCAATTCGGGGGGGGGGGGTCCTGAACCCAAGCACCTGTAGCTCTTAGTACATGTATACACATGGCATGGGCATGTATTATTATCAGTCCCTGATTTAACTATTACTATTAACTAATACATAATTGTCTGCTAAGACTAACTTACTTTGTGTGCCGGTCCATTCTGCTCTTACTGTGGGGCCAACCGCACGCCTTTATCCAACGTAAACATTAATCTTTATGTGATTTTGGGTTTGGAAATGGGATAAACATTACTTCTAGTATCCTTTCTGGGTAACGTGAATCACTGTTGCATTTCCCCGATGCACACAATTCCACCAATTTTATGAGAACTCGAAGTAATCAGGCTAAAACATCTGTACCTCAAAACCTCCGTCATCATAAGTTTTGACGGAGGTAATGGCGGACAATTCTTCCGCGATTCTGATTGGCTGTGCGGAGATGATAACCGCACCTCCCCTGACGACAGTGGAAGCGTGAATTGATTTTGATGTTACATGATCAAAGGTCAAGGGTCAATCCACTCTTGACATAGAAAGATATTGTCCGCTCAATATCTTGAGAACCCCTTTTTTGACAGACATCAAACTTATTGGTACATCCTAAGGAGTAGATGACCCCTATTGATATTGAGGACACATGGTCAAAGGTCAGGGGTCAATGCATTCTGGACATAGGAAGATATTGTCCACTCAATATCTTGAATTGTATATAGCACTACATGTATTATCAATTAAATGATACATGTCTATAACCCTTTTCAATTTTGCAGGGGCAAGGGGGGGATGGACATACATGTTTCTTAAACATTTCTTGTTTCATAATTAGGTAAGAAAGAGGTATTTGTATTTAAGCAATGAATAAATTTTGTAGTGCTGACATCACCAAACTACATTAAAAGCTACTGTATATAGCTTTTTTGTGAACACTTCCCAGAACAAGTAAATGAATAAAGATGCATGCAATGTCATGAGAAATATGACACACCTGACACGATTAAGTATTTATGTTTCTTACAAGATATATATATTTATATTCAAATGCCTTTGAATATTTTGTGAAAAGAACAAAAAATAGTTAGAGTGCAATAAATGAAACAGCATGCAGTTAATGAGAAGAAAAATAATAAATGGATAATTTAAGAAGTTGTTTAGCATCTTTAACTTACAATAATTTTTCATAATTTATTGCATCAAATGTTGAGATATATGGCATCTACCCATTTCCTGTTGACTTATTATAACATTTATACATGTCATATTATTTCAAAGCCTATTTTTGATCAATTGAACTACCCTTATACATTTATGTATTTTCTTTTTAGCTCACCTGATCGCTTTTTGTCCGTCGTCTGTCTGTCTGTCTGTTAAACTTTTCACATTTTCGACTTCTTCTCCAGAACCACTGGGCCAATTTCAACCAAACATGGCCAAAAGCATCCTTGGGTGAAGGGCTTTCAAGTCTGTTCAAATGAAGGGCCATTTCCCTTTCAAAGGGGAGATAATCACAAAAATGCAAAAATAGGGTGGGGTCATTTAAAAATCTTCTTCTCAAGAACCACTTGGCCAGAAGAGCTGAAATTTACCTGAAAACTTCCTGACATATTGCAGATTCAAGTTTGTTCAAATCATGGCCCCCGGTGGTAGGATGGGGCCACAAGGGGGGATCAAAGTTTTACATACAAATATATAGGGAAAAACTTTAAAAATCTTCTTCTCAAGAACCACTAAGCCAGAAAAGCTGAGATTTACATGAAAGCTTCCTGACATAATGCAGATTCAAGTTTGTTCAAATCATGGGCCCCGGGGGTTGGATGGGGCCACAATAGGGGATCAAAGTTTTACATACAAATATATAGGAAAAATCTTTAAAAATCTTCTTCTCAAGAACCACTGAGTCAGAAAAGCTGATTTTTACATGAAAACTTTCTGACATAGTGCAAATTCAAGTTTGTTCAAATCATGGCCCCCCAGGGATAGGATGGGGCCCCAAGGGGGGGATCAAAGTTTTACACACAAATATATAGGGAAAAACTTTAAAAATCTTCTTCTCAAGAACCACTAAGCCAGAAAAGCTGAGATTTACATGAAAGCTTCCTGACATAATGCAGATTCAAGTTTTTTCAAATCATGGGCCCCGGGGGTTGGATGGGGCCACAATAGGGGATCAAAGTTTTACATACAAATATATAGGGAAAAACTTTAAAAATCTTCTTCTCAAGAACCACTAAGCCAGAAAAACTGAGATTTACATGAAAGCTTCCTGACATAATGCAGATTCAAGTTTGTTCAAATCATGGGCCCCTGGGGTTGGATGGGGCCACAATAGGGGATCAAAGTTTTACATACAAATATATAGGAAAAATCTTCTTCTCAAGAAGTATTGAGCCAGAAAAGCTGATTTTTACATGAAAACTTTCTGACATAGTGCAGATTCAAGTTTGTTCAAATCATGGCCCCCGGGGGGTAGGATGGGGCCACAAGTGGGGGGGGGGGGGGGTCAAAGTTTTACATACAAATATAGGAAAAAGCTTTAAAAATTTTCTTCTCAAGAACCATTGGGCCAAAGAAGTTGACATTTACATGAAAGCTTTCTGACATAGTGTAGATTCAAGTTTGCAAAGGGTAGTTTGGGCCATAATAGGGACTAAGGTTTTACATGCAAATATATATGGAAAGTCTTCAGATATGGGCCAAGGTGACTCAGGTGAGCGATGTGGCCCATGGGCTTCTTGTTTAATCAAGAATGCAGCTCAATTATGAGTATCATTTTGTTTCTATCATTGTTTTAGAAAGAAGTTTCTTTCAATGACTTGCTCAAGAATATGCGCATTGAATTCTGGGTTCAAGGTTGTGAAAAATTCCTTGATTGTTGAATCAATGATAGAATAAACCAGAATCAGGAAACTGTGTGACTGTTCTACAGTTCTAAATATATTCAATTCAAACAAAGCATAGTACAATTAGTATTGAATGTATTGTTCTCAAATCTGAAATGCTGGTAATGAATGTACAGACCTGTAGCATCGACTCAATAATAGAATAAATCGCAATCTGGAAACTACATGTTCTACAATTCTGATTATATTCAGTCTACACAAAACAAGTATTAAATGAAATGTTGGTGACGAATGCACAGATTTGTAGCATCGCTTTTCAAAGTGGGAGTTGGGTGTTATTTCAGTAGAAATATCACTACTCCACTACCATTTACTACTGCCATTAAAAGGTGGGAGGGGCACAACCAAATTTGCATATGAAGATAAAAGAATAATTATGATTATTAAAAAGTCCCCCCCCCCCCACTTATTGCTACAATGATGTAAGAATGAATTGTACAAGTTGAAGTACTAGTAGATGCCCAATGCCACTACAGTGAAACTTCTCTAAACCGACCAGCTCTTGGACCGAAAAAACGGCCGGTTTAGAGGGGTTGCCGGTTTACCAAGAATTTAGCATTTAGAGACATTTTATCTCAATTTTCACAAAGTAGGTAATGTTCACTTTGATCTGATGGTCTATTAATCCGAGATTCCTCTAACTCTTACCCCCGCTTTTGTATTGTGACATGTGTGGGGTCTCTCCTACACATGTCACAATATAAAAGCTGGGTGGGGGGGGGTGGGGGGGGGGGGGGGGGGTAAGAGTCAGGAATCTCAGATTAGTGGTCTATGATCAATTATCGATGGAGGTCAAATTAGTCTGCTTGTACCTACAGGTAATTATAACAGGAAATATTCTCACTGAAATTAACTAATTTTAGGCTGAATATCTATAACAGGATACTTAAAGAAAACACAGAAACCTATTATTGGAATTCCTCTTACCTATAGAAACTCTGTTTACATCCATCACTCATGTCATTAACAATTTTGTTTAGACGTTTTTGGAAAGTACAGTAGTAAATATAATAGTAGTTTTAATATTTCTTAGGAATTTTAAGTCTATGGAAACCAAAAAAATTGATTTATCTTTTGATAATTATCATTACCATTCATGGGTTTGTTCATTATTAACTACTGCTTATATCCATACAATAGTATGGTGCAACAATATGGCGTTTGATAATGTATTCATTCAACATGTTCATATCTCTTTATCACATTTTGTACAGAATTTGAAAGGGTCCCTTGGATTAGCCAAGTGTCACTTAACAGCACTGGTAAATTATAGAAATTAGAGAGGCCACTTGTGTTTTTCACACCTCCATTGGATTGTTTAATTTCCCACCTGGCTAGTCAGTCAATTTTCACACCAGTGGCCAATATGATAGGGTAAATTACACATGTTTGTTAACAAATGTTCTTTAAAAAGTGGCTGGTGTCCAGTTTTCAGGAGTGGCCGGTTTTGTAAGCATTTCTTTATAAGGAAATGTTAAGATTTCTGCCAGGACCCGGTTTTCTGAGGGGCCGATTTGGAGAAGTTTCACTGTATTTGCATTGATGTCACAAATTGCAGATGCACAGCAATTATCAATGAAATATATTTCTGTTTAGTGTTATCCACCTGTATATAAAATATGTAGATCTGAACACTGATGATAAAAGCGCCCCATAAAAGAATATGAACAAAAACAACCTAAAATGCAATCAAACTTGACATAAAGTGTACAAAAACCACTGATTGAGCTCATACATTAATATATCTATTTTGTAAAGCTATTTCACTGAGAGGAATACAAATCATTATTAAAGATCAGTTAAATAGAAAAAATATTTCCAAATTTGAAAAAAAACCAACTACTATCTGATCAACCACAGAAGACATCTTCTGATATCGATGCTAAATGCACTCAAGTTTTCTTTGAATTTTCACAGCTGATCATCCAGATACTTTGTAGTTCAAAATCATATCTCTGATGAATTGTATGTAATATGAAAGTTTCCTTCCACTCTTGAATACACGTTCCTTTTCATTTTGCCCTCCTTATAAAGATCAATCTTTTCTTTTTGGAGTTCTGAATGACATTTTGTAATGCAGTCATAAGACTGAACTCTGAACAAATGATGAATGCATGGTGAGCACACAGGGAACGCTTTGTGAATAGTGAATGTGAGCAGTTGGTGAACACAAAACTGCATGGAGAGTGAACAGTGAATGCACTGTGAGCGAATGGAAAAATGATAAAGTAGAATGTTTCAGGGAATACATGTATACATGAAAAACCATGCTCATGCACAGTATACACTATAACACGGTGACCCATTTCTCTTCTGAGAATGTGCCCCAGGCCACCCACACACACACTACCACCACCACAAAATAAAGGAACACTCATTTTTTTTTCTGTGTATTTCTATAAAAGTTCTATGTAGTTTAACATGTGGGCCCAATACACAATTTAACAACCATTTAATATTGTATAATTCTATAATAAATAAGCTCCATATACAGTTTTACACCCATTCGTCTACTGTCTCTTTTTAGAAGACCCCCCCCCCCCCCCCCCCCCCCCAGGTTAATGCCTGTCTTTGTTCTGTCTTAAGATGTAAACCCCCCCCCCCCTTTACAAAGTTTAGTACCTGTTTGTCATGTCTCTTTCTATAGTAGAGGACGTGGGCCCCTTACATAATTTAACACCCGTTTGTCTGTTTCTAAATAAACAAGGATTGAAATTATGAACCAGTCACAGCGCTGGTTATACTCAAGAGTTGCCTACCTTGTTTAAAATCTGCCGGTCCTGATTTCTAGTTATGAGATGTTAATTATTTTACACAAATGGATTTACTAAATAGACTAGCTGTCTTAGGTGTTCGAGTGGTAATTTCCAATCCGGATAGAAAATGTGCCCCCTATACAGTTTAACACCTGGTTGTCTTCTGTCCCTTTACATAGAGGACCCCCTTCCTCCTTGCACATTTTAACATCCATTTGTCTTCTATCTCTTTCTACAGAAGATATGTGCCACCATACACAGTTTAATACTCGTTTGTCATCCTCTACACCTGACCCTGACAGATTACTTGTTGAGTTTGACCAGCAGCTCATTCCAGAGAGGGACACTTCCTCCCCATTGTGGAAGACCATTCTGACAGCTAAACATGTGGCAGCTAAAAAGGGTAAGTTTGAGTTTTAATGTGACGGATCCAGATATTGTGAAAACCACAACATAGAAACTGTTCACAGCTGTCAATGATTTTCCGTTGGAACTGTAAAAGAAGAATATGGTTTGCCAAAATAATTATTTTCTTTTCTTAAAGTTTTATGATAAAGATTATCAGAATGTGATAAATGTGGAGAGAAGATGGTATTGTCCAATAGGAAGTTAAGGAAAATTGTTGCCGTAACATAAACATGACAAAGATATTTTATAGAATTTTAATGAATTACAGTAAAATCAAATGTGTTTCTACAAAAGTAAGTTCATTGCAATTTCAGAGTCATATCCCATATTAAATCAAGGACAGTTTTCTAACCAGTGGAGTACAGAGGGCACTAACCATCTCGTGAGAGTCCCGACTGCTCTCTCTGTTCCTCGTGAGGCTCCAGCATATACAGGCAGTGACCAACAACAAACACCTATTACCCCACATAACCAGAGTGTAGCAGTGACACAAACTTTCAGTCAGGGATTTGTACCAATTGGTGTAGGAAATGACAGTGACCAGGATAGTCTGCAGCAATTTCCAGAAATTGTACCAAGTGGTCTGACATTCAATGCTGGAATTCATTCAGACAACCACACCACCCCTGATACGAGTCGATCAGGTTATGTCAACTTGCCAAAGCCAGCATTAGGCACTGCGATTTCCTCTCAACAATCTGTTATTCCACTTTACACACAACAAAATGGGTTGTACCAACTTAGGCCTCAATCATCTTCACAACCACAAGTTAGGTCTCAGGCCCTTTCACAACCACAAGTAAGACCTCAATTCTTAAAAGACCAGACATTTCAGTCATGTGATATCCCAGATTTACCGCATGGAGGAAGGTTATTTGAACAATTTGCATGTGGGGAATTATCTTACCCTTCTCCTGTGCCAGATAATCTAAAACTGCACCAGCTTGAAGGGAGTTATTTGCTCACACAAGAAGTTATACCAGAAAGAGATACAGTTCCATTCACTGTTCCAAGTCTACATTTGTCTGGAGGACAGATTGAAACAAATCTCCAGGACACTTTATCTACCATCACTGGTCCTGGTAATCAATCACCAGATACAGCAAGGACGTTAACCAGTTCTGGTTCACCACGGAGTAACCAACAAGTTACACCCAAAAATTCATCTGGCTCATCCAGTTCAAAGAGTGTTCATTTTCAAATTAAAGATGATCTGGTTAAAGATTTATCTGAAATCAGTAAAACAAGCCATCAAACTCAGACAGACAGTGGCTGTCTATCTCAACAGATAGGTACAGACCACCAGTTTATCTCTGTAGAGGTACCAGCTGCTACTCATTCATCTCCTAATTCTTCTGTGCAAACAGACCAAAATACTGGAAAGTCAGGATCAGAACATGGTAAGTATTTATTTATATATCGTAATATTTTGAAACATATATACATGTATTTATCACATGTTTACTCCTTTATCCAGTAGCTATCACCCATTACATAAATTCTAATTATTACACTATGTTTTCATACGTCTCACGTGACGTCACAAATGTCTGTAAATTTTGTTTACAATCATAACAGAGGGTGAAATTCCCAACAATACTGTTGTAATGATCAACTAAAGTATATCTTGAAAAGAATGACAGCTGCAGCGGGACTATTCTTGGGGACATCATTGGTTAACAAATCACAGTGCTCTCAAATGATTTATTTGAAAATTTAAGTGAAAATAACATACCTGCCAACCAAATTACTGGGTCAATTTCAACCAAACTTGGCAAAAATACATCTTAGGGTGAAGGGCTTTCAAGTTTGTTCAAATGAAGGGCCATGCCTCCTTCAAAGGAGAGATAATCACAAAAATGCAAAAATAGGTTGGGTTCATTTAAAAATCTTTTTCTCAAGAACCTCTGGACCAGAGTAACTAAAATTTACAATACCTGAAAGCTTCCTGACATAGTGCAGATCAAAGTTTGTTAAAATCGTGACCCCAGGGGTAGGATGGGGCCACAATAGGGAATCAAAGTTTTATATTCAAATATATAGGGGAAATCTCTAAATATGGGTGAAGGTGACTCAGGTGAGCGATGTGGCCTCTTGTAATGCACTCAGTGTTGCCTTTCAAAACACACTGAATAACAGTGGAGCCACAAACATAACAATAAAGGTGACAGGTAAAGTCCAAAACTTTGCGAATGGTAATATTTTGGATGGGAAAATAATTGTAAACAATCCCAAACGATTCAAATTCGTTATCCAAAAAATTCAGCATGTGATCCACGACTTTGACTCAGATGACTGACTTGGTACAAAATAGTACAATTAAAGAGTAAAATGTTGATATTGTAAAAAGAATTACTCTAATTCGTTTAACTTCATTCAACAATAAAAAAAAATCTTCTCAAACATGATTTGTGTGTGTATTGTAATAGGCACTTTTTCTTTATACGTAATAGTGATGAGTGGACAGAATGTTACATGACGCTGAAGGTCGAATGGTGATTTGATGTAGATTAATAACAAACTGGTGGGGATTAAGCGGGGGTTGGGAGGGGGGGGGGGGGGGGTGAGTAACATGTGATAAAAATAATCTGCCATGGTTTGTGGTTTGATACGATTTATATCCAACTTATTGTGTGTTTTCTATCCCCTCACCAAGGTTTCATTGAATATAAATCATATTGAACCACAAACCATGGGAGATCCTATATGTATGCATGATTAGACTTTAGACCTTGAATACTTGGGAAAATGTGTAATTGAAACCCTTTTATTCTTATTAAGGCCATTAAATTTATAATGTAGTGACATCAAAACTATTCAGCATTTGTAATGTAACTCTTTTCACCATATCATATATATAAAGCATTTCAATTTTTTGCAGAGAACCATTCACAGATGGTCACATCCTCTGTTAAAAGCGATGTCCCAAATCCATGGAGTGGAGTAAAGGCTAAAGCAGGCATGAAGAAACTAAGATACTGTCTGAATGAGCTGAAAGAGTGTGGCAAAATTAACAGTAAGACAACATTCTCAATATAATGAAAACATGTACTGTATTTTATATCATTTAATAACTCTTACAGTGATGACTTAACAACGATGCTGATTGGATGAAAATTCGTTTGATTTTTTAATTTAAAAAGATTTCATCCAGGAGTTCATCTGCACTAAGCACGTGAGACTACTTTTCTCTGGAATGCATCTTCCCCGTTCTAATTTTAGTGGTATTTATCAAATGAGAATTTCCACAAAATCATTGTAAACGAAATGTATTGGTTTGATTTTTTCCCCATTGCTTCCAAAAATAAACACAACCAAACATATGAATAAATTACAAAACTGATTTAAAGAAACAAAACACATTGTGATGACACAAATATACACAATTCCCGGTATGTATCGTCTGCTTTACAAGTTCAATAACATGATGGAGCAAGTGGTGACTTTTGATCTTGGAGCTATTAATGAAATTGAACTGCGTGATATGGAGCACAACGAGATGCTTTTTACTTGATACTGAAGTGGAGCATGTTCCCAAGACACAACCAGTTTTCAACGTCTCCTCTAACACAACATAGCATACATCCAGTCACCACTTGTTCTCTTCCTTTATTTCTCATTCAGCTTTTAACCATTGCATCTTTAATTTGGCATCTAATCCATTTAATTCTGGTAACTCTGTCTGACCTGAACACACAGCCATTTTTATTGGGTTTTTTTGTCATGCATATGTATTCCTTTTCATCAAAGTGCTACGCACCTTGATGAAATTTTCCGTCCAATTTTTCCTATGATACCTGCATCAAGAAAAGAATTTTAAGTTTCATTTCTTTAAAATCTCCTGAATATGGCAGACATATAGAAATCATTTTGAAGGTGCCATTCTGTCTGGAGTCACACTGTTACTCTAGGACACCTGCAGTAGAAACATTGGAACATTCAAATTTGTTTTCTCAATTGTAGTTAATACAGGTGACTCTCAATGGCTCAAACTTTGATCTCTCGAAGTTCTCAGTCTCTCAAAGTGAAATCATGATCTCGATTTTTCTCTCTATATAACAAAGCATATTTAATATCGATCTTGAACATTCGATCTCTCGAAGTGAAGTTGGGTCCTGTAAAACACATTTCATTGTTTTTCACTCTCGATCTCTCGAAGTGGTGGTATCTTATACCCACCGTTACCCAAGTGTGTAATACCTTACCTGGCTTTTATTGATTGCTGGAGGATAGTGTGGTTGTGGTAATTAGGTGTTAACATAGATGGAACATCCCCTGTGCTTCTTTGCAGAGGTGGCAAACTTGAGTATATAATTGGCTAATTGGTCAGTTTACACTTGTGATGATTAAAATTCTTTATAATCTGACTATGAATAAAATCTATAATTTGTTTTGACTTGACAACAAGAGAGTGAGTTTTATACATTAATTTAGAGATTTATAGACTGTTAAATTTCTTTAGTTTGTTCTTTGGGTAAAATTACTCTCAAAAATCGTTTTACTCATTCGTTAGAATTTTTGCTTTGTGTAAAGCAA
>NC_079165.1:48764568-48769568 GCF_947568905.1 Ostrea edulis | reverse complement strand
GCCTGGGGAGATCAGTGTGAATAAGCCTTAACCATGTCAGAACCGCAAAATTTTCAAGTGACTGACTAAGCTCCTTGTCATTATTTTGAGTTTCACCATGATGAGTGATTCCCATATCCTTCTGAAGCAGGTTATCTTCAACGAAGGCTGTGAGTCTTTAAAACAAATCTTCAGGACATTCGTTTGGGTCATAATGAATAGCATCAAAGTTTATGAAGTAAGCCCCCGTGGTTTGGAAACCATAATGAAGGCGGATAGTTTGCCAGATTTGATCTATTGATGTGTATTTTTGACAATGGTATTCCTAGATTTTGTAGGACAGTAGTTAGCTATTTGGCCCAACATTAGTTCCAGTATGTTTACCTTTTGCTCCTTTGTAAGGTGACTCGCCTCGGGTACATTTTTGTCCTCATCACTGAATCCTCGATACGGAGTATTCCTTGGTGTTTTTCCCCCACCAGGTCCCTGATACAAGAAATGGGGCAAAAATTTTGTCTAAGGAAAGAGTATATAACAAGTTCTGATGCCAATTTTCAAAAGAAGTTACTGTTTCAATCTTTGTTAGGCACCACTGTTTCAGTGCACGACGGGTGCTCGCCATGATGGAATGACAAGTACTGAGTAGACTTTGAGTCACAATAAGACATGAAAACAGAATGAGCCCTACTGTTCACAGTTACGGTGTGACTTATCTGTTGTTTCTTGAAAACGTGGGTAATGTTTCGCTGCCACCACACCAATAAGATCGGGGATAAATCATAAACACATGCGAATGTTGCAAATTTGCGCACGAATGATGATCACTGGACGAGAAACAATCATACAAATAAAAGACACCCAGAGGTGGAAGGACTAATTCCGGAGTATGTCATTGGCTGGCGCTAATTTACCAGGTGGTAACTTGAGAACCCTCTGACATTAAAACTTCAAACTTGGAACATGAAGAGATGGTGTTGAGGAAGGGTGCATTGCACCAGAATGTTTGACCGTGATCAATTTAGAAAGTCAAGGTCAATGTTTTACATCAGAATATGGTCCAGGCCATATCTTGAGAATCCTTTGACTCAATCTTTAAACATTGAAAGAGGACATTAAGACAAGATGCACTGTATCAAAGTTTTTACATGATCCATTATTCATACAAGGTCAAGTTAAGCAAAATACAAGTACTACCCAGCCGTAACTTTAAAACCTTTTGACATGAAGACCTGAAAGTTGGAATACCCATCAATGAGATTAAGCTGAGATACACTGCAGTACAATTGTTGGCCTTGACACATTAATTTCTTCAAGGTCATATTATAAAAATTTCAAAAAGTAGTCAAATGATTAAAAATTTGTTCATTTCTCAATTGAAAAAGATAAGAAAGTGCTAAAGTATTCCTCACAAAGGGTACTAACCCAGTCAAGACAGTTCTGGTCTGTTTTGCAAGTCTAGATAATTCATATTCTTAAAGAATCCATGCCATAAAAATTCCTATTAGATATGTTGACATTCATGTTAATTGTTTTTTGTTAGATTCTCAGCTGCAGACAAAAACAGCAGCCCTTCAGAAGAAACTTGTCTCAGAAAAAGAAGAGAAGGTGAAACTAGCTGCAGAAATGAAAGACATGCACACACAAATGCAGAAAATGAAAGTTGAAAGAAGTAGGCTTATAGCATCAGTCAGTGAAAAGGTTGGTGAGATACAATCATGTTAATGATTTGATTATGCACAGTGTTCATCATTATCGTAGTATATTTTGAGACATTTTTACCAGTGACTTATTGTTAGCTCACCTGAACTGAAAGCTCAAGTGAGCTATGCTGATCATCTATAATTGTCCATCTGTCTGTAAACTGTTCACATTTTCGACTTCTTCTCCTGAACCACTGGGCCAATTTCAACTAAACATAGCAAAAGGCATCCTTAAGTGAAGGAGATTCAATTTTTTTTCAATTGAAGGGTCATGCCCTTCTCCAAGGGAAGATAATCACAAAAATGCAAAATATTTATTTCATTTAAAAATCTTCTCAAGAACCACTGGGCCAGGAAAATTCACATGAAAGCTTTCTGACATGGTGCAGATTCATAATTTTTTATAATATCGTCAGGTTAAAAATGATTTGGAACATATGCTGATAGGTCATTTACATTGAGTTATAAGTAAATGCCAAACCTCAAATTGCTTTATGATAACTTCATGAAAATCCTGAAATTGTCGTAATCATTCATCGTTTTATAAAACTGTCTAACCTTAGAAAATCTCTGTAAAAAACTACAGTACTATTAGTATTATCATAAACTTGTGTTTACCATTAAAGATATAAATAATATAGTTATATATATATATATATATATATACACACCCAACCTTACGTTTACCCCTAGGATCTAAACGATACATAGGGAAGTCGTTGTGGCCGAGTGGACTTATGCACTGGTTTGACAATCTTGCTAGGCGGTGGGTGCCGTACGTCGCTGGTTCGACCCCGGGCTGGGGCGAAAATTTTCAGTACCTAGTTGTGATTATTTAGTGCTTTATATATATATACACACATGTACTAGGGGTGGGACGATTCAGGGTTAGCTCGATTCGGTTCGGTTTCGATTCAGAACAGCACGGTTCGGTTATTTTCGATTCGGTTCATGTTAGGTCCATTTTATCTAATAACACCACAAAAATGAACAATTTTAATGAGTAGCATATTTGAATTGATTTTTTTCAAGTTATATAACTATATGTCGTCATTTGTAAACATCATATCTATTCATAATGGCATTTTATAACTTTGATAGAAAAAAGAAAATACTGACAGTCTATTAAAATTTGTTATATTAATGTGCTGCATAAGTTTTGGATTATTAAACAAATCTATAGTGAATCTAAAATGTATATGATATTGTTTTCATTGATATGCAAAAATTCAACAATTCTATCAATTGAGAGTCTTTGAAAATATCTCCTTTATTGGTTTACTTCTCCCATATTAACTGTCAAATCTGTGTCATTACCTACGATGTTGATTTCACTCCACCACTGACAGAAATGGTATATGTCATTTTAAAAATAAACTGCAATGATCTCACGGACCATATTCTGTTGGTATCCGAGATGTGAAAATACTAACTCTCAACACAGTAGTGATTTAAATCTCTGTTGCATAAAAAACCACATGTTCTGCACATTACTCGGACGCCATATTTGTTGTTTTGGTGTAAGTAAAATCTAAATCGAACCAACCGAAATCCAGAATTTGTAATCGGTGCATCGAATCAAATGGTATGAATCGCGGTGCACCGAAATTTTTGGTGCACCGCACAGCCCTAACATGTACATTGTAATGTTGTTATATGTATAAATAAGAACCGTAATATAGATATACATGTATATTTTCTCAATTTCACTAGAATTGCTATTCACAGCTAGTTGCTAAGATATACTGATAAAAAAAGAAAAGAAACAGAATTGCTATTCACAGTCGCTAAGATATACTGATAAAAAAAGAAAGAAACAGAGTTGCTATTCATAGTTGCTAAGATATACTGATAAAAAAAGAAAGAAACAGAGTTGCTATTCACAGTCGCTAAGATATACTGATAAAAAAAGAAAGAAACAGAGTTGCTATTCATAGTCGCTAAGATATACTGATAAAAAAAGAAAGAAACAGAGTTGCTATTCACAGTCGCTAAGATATACTGATAAAAAAAAAAAGAAGAAAAGGAACAGAATTGCTATTCACAGTCGCTAAGATATACTGATTAAAAAAACACATAGTAATTTTTCGCTGAATCTTCAAATGATTTTTTCATACTTTTTTGGTGTAGAATGAAATGTAACGCCTGATTACTCCTTGTTACATCTAACACTATTGTTTACTAGATAGATATTCTATAGAATTTGAGGTCAATAAAATATGTTGTCATAAAATCCTGAAATTGACCTCCTTAACTCTTGATTGTTGTAAGTTCCTACTACTTGTGATTCAGGCACCAGTAGTCTATCAAATGCGCAGATTCTCGATCTTTGTTTGTGTTGTCTTTAAATGTAACCGCTTTTTAAGAAATGCTGTGTCTGAATTATGCTCAACGCACCAACACAATTGGACAATTGAAAGCAAGTGTGTCACAATTTGCAGTTGCAAGAGATTTCAATGTTGCACCATATGTCACCTTTGGGGCAAATATCAACAGCATGGTTTAACAAATGATCATCATAGAGCAGGTAGACCACGCATGATGTCAGCAGCACAGGATCGCTTCATCCGATTGTTATCTTTGTCAACGATTCACAACAGCATCATCTATAATAGGATCTGCTATTCCTGGGATTCGCAGAATATCAGATCAGACTGTTTGCAATTGACTATGGGATGCTGGGATTAAAGCACACAGACTGTACTGACTCCGCAACATTGGCGAAACTGACTTCAATAGCCTCAGACTCCTAAAGTATGGCTGCGGCAACGCTGGTGGACAGTTTGGTTTAACAATGAGCGTTTTGTGCAAAATTGCATCCAGGAGGCTGGCTGGTGTGGAGGGGGTAGTGTTATGATAAGGACAGCAATATCCTATACAGGCAGAACAGCATTGGTTCACATACAGGGTATTTTGACAGCTCAGCGGTATATTGATGAAGTCATACAGTCGCACTCGGTTCCTAATGCAGCATCTTTGAGCAGCATTCCATGACAACGTCAGACTACATCCTGTTAATCTAACACATGATGTTCTGCAAAGACACAATATCCAGGTTTTTCCTAGGCCTGGGCATCCAAATCACCAAATTTGAACCCTATCGAACATGCATGGGACAAACTGGATAGGTGCATCCGCCAAAGACAACCACAGCCTCAAACTCTGCAACAACTGGCCCAAGCTCTGCAGTTAGAGTGGAACAATATCACTAGACAGTTTTTTTTATAGACTTAATTGCGTCCTTGGGAAGGCGTTGTCTGTGAGGCAGTTATTGGTGCCCAAGGGGGACACTAGATATTGAACTTGGATAGCGTTGAACTA